>NW_016110146.1:0-2473 GCF_001604975.1 Cebus imitator | reverse complement strand
GTTTCTCCATGTTGGTCAGGCTGATCTCGAACTCCTGACCTCAGATGATCCACCTGCCTCGGCCTCCCAAAGTGCCAGGATTTCAGGCAGTGAGCCACGGCGCCTGGCCAATGCTACATTTTTCTAACTAGTTGTTAATCCCTATAAAGAATTGTAAGTTACGTTGCTGGATGAAATGCCAATTATTTCATTACATGTGAACACACTGTTCCTAAGAAACAAGTACTGTTTCAAAATCTCATTCTTCTTGTTGAGAGACCTTGGTCAGATAGTTTTCCACAGTAGCTTTGGGGTAGGGGAGTGAGGGTGAGTTGAAATCTGGAAGGTCTTAAAACTCCCAGAGATACTACAGATGAAGCAGTTGACAAACCAGGTATGGTTTGTGTACCCATGATTGGGAGCCTTCTGGTGACATCTGCAAAAATAGCTGGAGGAAACAAGATGGACAAACAATTGATGTGGTTTTTAAGCAATAAATGCTCAGGCCTACCTGATCCTCAGTCAGTGAGAGATGAACAAGATGTCCTCCAAATTTGGCATAACTGAGGTTTTGTTGGTTATTTGATTTTGGAAGTACTGGCAGAATTTGAATCATTATAAGTAATAGTCTTAGAAGTGAGAAAATTTTTCCAGTGTTTGTGTTTGAGGGGAAAGAGAAAAGTTGTGGAGACAGAAGCAGGAGGGAGTCTGGTCTACTCCTGACCTAAGTAGAAAGTATTGACTGGTCTCTGTAGAATCAAATTTTCTAGCTCTCATTTGTATTAAAACTTCAACGACTGAAAAAAAAAAAAAGAAAAAAACTTCAACCACTGCCCAGGCACAGTGACTCACGCCTGTAATCCCAGCACTTTGGGAGGCTGAGGCAGGCGGATCACCTGAGGTTGGGAATTCGAGACCAGCCTGAGCAACATGGAGAAACCCCTTCTCTACTAAAAATACAAAATTAGCCAGGTGTGGTGGCACACACCTGTAATCCCAGCTACTCAGGAGGCTGAGGCAGGAGAATTGTTTGAATCTGAAGAGGCAGAGGTTGCAGTGAGCCGAGATTGTGCCACTGCACTCCAGCCTGGGCAACAAGAGCTAAACTGTCTCAAAAAGGGGGAAAAAAAAAAAAACTTCAACTACTTTTTTTTTTTTTTTTGAGACGGAGTTTCGCTCTTGTTACCCAGGCTGGAGTGCAATGGCGCGATCTCGGCTCACCGCAACCTCCACTTCCTGGGTTCAGGCAATTCTCCTGCCTCAGCCTCCTGAATAGCTGGGATTACAGGCACGTGCCACCATGCCCAGCTAATTTTTTGTATTTTTAGTAGAGACAATGTTTCTCCATGTTGGTCAGGCTGGTCTTGAACTCCCAACCAGAGTTGATCCACCCGCCTCGGCCTCCCAGACTGCTGGGATTACAGGCATAAGTCACTGCACCAGGCTTTTTTTTAAAAAAAAAAAAAAAAAAAAAAAAATTTCTTGGGTCATCATCCTTTTCTCAAAGGACTCTTCTAACATCATACCTATATGCCAGAAGTTCTATAAATTTCAAATGTTTACTTCTAAGACATTTACTTGAAAGTCTCATGGAGTCCTTATTAGTAATCTATAGTATCTTGTTCTATATGAGCACTTAAGCCCTGTTTCTTCACAGCCTGTGAGGCTGCCATTTAAACCCTGATGCTTCCCATTTCTTCCAGCAATTTTTGTGGTTGAAGTGAGGAACATTTAAGGAATTATATAAATTGATAATTTTCAGATGTGTAGATAATTGCATAGGTGATGAAAGCCAATGCAAAAGACTCTGAAATTTTACTGTTTCCTACATCAGGAAATGTGTACCAAAAGTATTAGAATGGCAATTTTGAGTATCTAAAGATGGTTGTCTTTTCATGTGAGTGGAAATGGCATCATGACAACTTTATATTCTCATGGTTTTCTTTGTACCTTGAAATTGAGCATCACTTGAAGTCCCAGTAGCAAGGTTAAAGTGAGTTACTACTGAGTTTCTAGTTTTACTAACTTATCAATTTGGCAATAAATGTAAAAGACAACAAAGCAGCTGTGTGCAGTGGCTCATGCCTGTAGCCCCAGCTACTCAGGAGGCTGAGGCTGGAGAATCCCTTAAGCCCAGGAGTTTGAGGCTACAATTAGCCACTGCATTCCAGCCTGGGCAACAGAGTGGCTCCTCTCTCTCTCTCAAAGAAAAAGAAGAAAAAAAGGCTGGGCATGGTGGCTCATGCCTGTAATCCCAGCACTATGGGAGGTGGAGGCAGGCAGATCACCTAAGGTCAGGAGTTTGAGACCAGCCTGACCAATATGGTGAAAGCCCCAAAAATTAGCCAGGCGTGGTGGTGGGCGCCTGTAGTCCCAGCTACTTGAGAGGCTGAGACAAGAGAATTGCTTGAACCTGGGAGGTGGAGGTTGCAGTGAGCCGAGATTGCATCACTGCACTCCAGCCTGGGTGACAGAGCAAGACTCCATCTCAAAA
>NW_016110145.1:9284-11759 GCF_001604975.1 Cebus imitator | reverse complement strand
GAGGGAAACAGAACAAAACAAAAGAATAGCCACATAGAAAAAGCAGCTGGTGAAATCAGCATACCTGAGATGCCAGAAACATCTTTTTTGGCTAGAAACAAAAAAAAGGAGAAAGAGACTATCTGTATCAGCCACAAGGTGGAAACCACTATGGCCCTCAATAGCCCGTTCTGGCAGAGGACACGGGCATTTTTTGCCACTGGGGTAAGCAGCAGCCATTCCTGACAGAAAACCCAGAGAAAAAGATGAAGATGTACCATCCCCTCTCACATCCATTTTCCACGAAAAATACAATGACTGTTGTGCCAAACCAGGATGGGAACTGCCGCCTCTCTTAAGCTGCATGTGCCTCTGACATATGAGCAGCAGCCATTGTAAGAGCTCCCACATAAAAATGCTCATACTAAAGTCATTCTGTTTCTTAAGAGTGTTTGGGATTTACATTCTCTTTGTGGACTAAATATCTTGCTGGATCTTCTTTTCTGCAGTAAGAAGTGGTTTGGGTCCTGCTGAAGGTCATTGTCTCAATTTGGGTGGTGTTTGCAGAAGAGATGTCTGCAAAGTAACAGAAGATGAAGTTGGTGCCTGCCGAAGAAGGATGAAGTGCTGTAGAGCATGGTGGATTGCAATGCCAATTCCAACACCAGTTATCATGTCAGATTATCAAGAACCTCTTAAGCCGAAGTTGAAATGAAACTGACATAAAAATGCATCAAAAGTGAAGTTTTTGAACATGAAAATATACATATTAAGTACTTCCATCTTGATAACCATCTTGTATTTTCACTTATCAGTGCAAATCAGTAAACATTAATTTCAAATATACCCAAATACTATTCCTTTATGAATCATTAACAGATCTTAACAAACCTTTAAAAGTGAGAAAACTGTTACTTGTGTTTTCCAAGGTAGTGGATTGAAGGCATTTTGTTGGCCTGCCTCTCCCACTTGGAAAGACAAAACGGTGTGTAGACATTCACACTGTGAACTTCTTTCAAGAAACAACACATGAACTTAAGAGGAAAACTGAAATCAGCCACAGACCCTTTGAAAGAAGCAGCAGGATGCAGCTTACACCATGAGCCAGCAGAACATTTTAAGTTCCTGGGGTGTTAGATGGGGGTAAACTGACTCTAAGATATACAGTTCCACTGGGGAACTTATCAAACCAGGCCGTGGAGGAAGGTCTGAACTCTACCCAGCGCTGGACCTGATTTAGTGAAGAGTGGGGAGTATGTGCAGAGTGGCATTGGGATGTGCTTTGAGTCTCTGTGGGTCTCTGGCAGGATGGAGGGAAGCCATTCCTGATTCTACTTCACAGAGGACCTCCCAGAAGTCTGCCAGCTAACTCAGATGGTGGTCACAGGTTGAGAAAACTTCCCAGCTGAAATTTTTGATATAATCTTGAGTGAGGACAAACTCCCCAGGCCAGAACCGAGGGGTGAGTGGGTAGTGTGCTGCAGCAGTGAGTATAGGAGCTGGGTGCCCCTGCTCTGCAGGTGGACCAGGAGGGGTGTGTCCTGAAGGCTGCAATTGCTATATCCATAGGAAAGCTTATGGTATCGTCAGGTTTGAGTTCTGAATGCAGACTTCCTGAAACTTGGCTAGCTACTCCCAATGGAACACTATGGGTGTGAGACCTGCCTTGCCAAGTGTGTGGGAGCTGCATGGAACTTATTGCCAACCTGCTACTCCCAGTTCTTTATATGGACTCTCCTTGTACAGAGGCAGAGGCAGAGGCAGCTTCACTCCTCTCTGGAAGATTACCCCAGTGGCCCAAGAACTGCCCTCCAATTCCCACTGGAGCCACAGCTTGTCCCACATGGAGAGAGCCAGAGCATGGCCTTACCTGATCCAGTTCCCACCTGGCTTTGCTCAACCACCCACCCTGGTAGATTAACACAAGTAACAGAAGAAACTTTTAGGAACTCTATGGCTCCGCCCATTCCCTGAGACACTGGAGCACCTCCCATGGGTCACATAAGGCAAGTCCAAATCTCACCACTACCACCGCAGCTGGCAGTCTTTCACAAGTGCCACCTCCTGGCTGAAGGCCAGCTGACACAGTCCATTACCACATCTGCAGTAGAATAACATAGCACCCAGGAAGGAGAAAATTTGTGAGTGGCCACAGCTGTTACCATTGCCTGCATCACTCTGGCTAACCCGGAGGCCCTGAGTCTGTCCATATGATGAGTTCATTACTACTACAACTGGCATTTGAGAAATTCAACACACTAGGGCTATGTGCAACCAAGGAACCTCTCAGAGTCTACATGACTCGCCTGCCACCCCGATCTGATCAGCTGCTGATACACACTGCTGGGAGACTAGAGGACAGATTACATCACTGGATCCGTTGCAGACATTCTCCAGCACTGGCCTCCTGGGTGGCAGCCCCACTGGGTGGCTAGTTCCAGAGGAACAGCAGCATTCACAGTCGTCTGGATTTCAGGGACTCCTACTCCGAGGAAA
>NW_016110145.1:7457-9079 GCF_001604975.1 Cebus imitator | reverse complement strand
CAGAGGCAGAGGCAGCTTCACTCCTCTCTGGAAGATTACCCCAGTGGCCCAAGAACTGCCCTCCAATTCCCACTGGAGCCACAGCTTGTCCCACATGGAGAGAGCCAGAGCATGGCCTTACCTGATCCAGTTCCCACCTGGCTTTGCTCAACCACCCACCCTGGTAGATTAACACAAGTAACAGAAGAAACTTTTAGGAACTCTATGGCTCCGCCCATTCCCTGAGACACTGGAGCACCTCCCATGGGTCACATAAGGCAAGTCCAAATCTCACCACTACCACCGCAGCTGGCAGTCTTTCACAAGTGCCACCTCCTGGCTGAAGGCCAGCTGACACAGTCCATTACCACATATGCAGTAGAATAACATAGCACCCAGGAAGGAGAAAATTTGTGAGTGGCCACAGCTGTTACCATTGCCTGCATCACTCTGGCTAACCCGGAGGCCCTGAGTCTGTCCATATGATGAGTTCATTACTACTACAACTGGCATTTGAGAAATTCAACACACTAGGGCTATGTGCAACCAAGGAACCTCTCAGAGTCTACATGACTCACCTGCCACCCCGATCTGATCAGCTGCTGATACACACTGCTGGGAGACTAGAGGACAGATTACATCACTGGATCCGTTGCAGACATTCTCCAGCACTGGCCTCCTGGGTGGCAGCCCCACTGGGTGGCTAGTTCCAGAGGAACAGCAGCATTCACAGTCGTCTGGATTTCAGGGACTCCTACTCCGAGGAAAGAGGAAGTGCACCACATCAAGGAAGCACCCTGGGGAACAAAATAATATGGACAGTCTTGAGTCCCAGAACACTCCACTGTGGGAAGTTGTTAGTTTTCATTTTTGTTTTCCAGCAGAGGAACATGTGCATGCTTGGCTCAGCAAGGAAAGTCTGTGGCTATACCCCAGCAGTCGGGCAGCCTTGATGCTCAAGAAGGGTCTTGGAGAACAGAGACTTATTTTCCATCTCATTCACTACTGCAGACACAGCAGTACTGTGTCCAGAGCCAGCACACAGAGGTGAGCAGCCATACAAGCTACGGAGACGCCAGCCAGGGCGGCTAAAGGAATGCTTGCATTACCTCTCCCGCAACCCCAGACAGCACAGCTTGCAGCTCCAGAAGATACCCCTTCCGTCTGTTAGGGGAGATTAGAAGAAAGAATAAAAAGGATCTTGTCTTGCATCTTGGAGGTCAGCTGAGCCACAGCAGGACAGGGCACTGATCAGTGTCATGAGGTTCCCTTTGCAGACACTTGCTCCTGGATGACACTTCTAGACACTTCCTGGGCCAGAAAGAAACCTGCTGCCCTGAAAGAAAGGACCCAGTACTGGCAGGGTTTATAATCTAGTAACTAAAAAGCCCATGGGCCCTGAAGAACCAACAGCAGTATCCAGCTAGCATGCTGTGGGCCTTGGGTGAGACTCAGAAACATGGGGGCACCAGCTGACTGCAGCTGAGAATCAGCGCATTCCCAGCTGCGGTGGCTGTGGATAGAGAATCCTGCTTGAGCAAAGCAGAGGGAAATGTAAAAGTGACTTCGTTGTACACTTTAGGTAACAACTCTGCCACAGAATAGTAGTGCACAAAGCAGGCTCTCGGGATCCTGGATTTCAG
>NW_016110145.1:4189-5405 GCF_001604975.1 Cebus imitator | reverse complement strand
GTGTGTAAAAAACGGCATTAGGGAAAATTCTGAAATCAAGTGTCCAGCTGTGGAGGCTGCATCTTTTAAGCACAATCCCTGCCCTGTAATGAACTCATTTATCTTTGGTGGTGTTTCCGTGGAAATTATTTTAGAGAATGGCCCCTTTGTTTTGTGTATTTGCTTATTACATTTCATGCTTAATCTGGGGCTAGAAACTCCTTTTAATTTTTTTTTTTTTTGAGACAGAGTTTTGCTCTTGTTACCCATGCTTCAGTGCAGTGGCAAAATCTCAGCTCACTGCTACCCCTGCCTCAAGTGAATCACCTGCCTCAGCCTCCCAAGACACTGGGATTCCAGGTGCTCACTACTACGCACAGCTAATTTTAAAAAATGTGTATTTAGTAGAGACATAGTTTCACCATGTTGGCCAGGCTGGTCTCGAACTTCTGACCTCTGATGATCCACCCGACTTGGCCTCCTAAAGTACAGGAATTACAGACATGAGCCACCGTGTCCGGCCTTCCATTTAAATATTAACAGAATTCATCCAAATAGCACAAAATCAACAGGTGCTTCAATTTGGAATCATTACAGATCAATTTCTCGTTAGGTACAGTGATCAAAGTTAACCTACCCAAGAGTAAACATGTCCACGGTAGAACTCAGCGCTCCATAGAAACACAGACTCTTGGGTACAACCCTGCTCAAGCATCCAAATGTGCTTATTAACAGTGTTTCTGTGTGACATGTGCAAACTTCAGTGCAATGAGCACAACTTGCAGAGACGTTATCCTTTGGGCTCACCTGGGAATCAGTTAGGAGCATGAAAGGAAAATCATGCCCAGGTCCCGGCTCCAGAGATTAGAACCTCCAGCGTCTTGTGTGAAGCCACGGCATCTGGATTTCTCATGGTTCTGGAGATCTTTCTCCTGAAAATGGTGGCTCCTTCCTCCCTGTTCAGTCTTGGCAGCGTTCATTTCTTTTTCCAGGACTCAGTCCATCAGGAATGAGATACCTCCTGATTGAGCACACCTGACACACGACCAGACAAGTGAAAGAAACTGTGCCAAAGGTCACACTCTTCTCATTCCACCATCCTTCCTAAAAATAATCCTAATTTCATGAGCCCTGAGCCAGGGGCTGTTTCTTTACGCCTCAAAATCTTATCGCATGGCTTAAATTCTGCCTGTTTCTTACTGTCTGAAAAAGATTAAGAAAATCCATAGAGCCAGGA
>NW_016110145.1:0-2445 GCF_001604975.1 Cebus imitator | reverse complement strand
TCCCAGCAGCGAAACCTGGTGATCCTTACTCCTGGCAACATGGAGGCTGATTCACTCCACTTGAAAGGAGAGTCACACGACTTTCCAAAACTCACATCTTCTCGGCAGGATACAGCTGTTGCCGACTTCAAGCTGAGGTCTCTACCTGAGAAGTCATCACTGTCATCTGAGCCCCATGTCCACCTCTCTGATGATTTGGCTCCTGAGCCAGCAAGACAGCTGGCTCCCAGGGACAAACTTTCTCTGAGTAGCAGGAGACCTGCTGCGGTGGGGGCTGGGCTCCAGAACGTGGGAAATACTTGCTACGTGAATGCTTCCCTGCAGTGCCTGACATACACACCACCCCTTGCCAAGTACATGCTGTCTGGGGAGCACTCTCAAACTTGCCATCGCCAGAAGTGCTGTATGCTGTGCACTATGCAAGCTCACATGACGCAGGCCCTCCACCGTCCTGGCCACGTCATCCAGCCCTCACAGGTATTGGCTGCTGGCTTCCATAGACGCAGGCAGGAAGATGCCCATGAATTTCTCATGTTCACTCTAAATGCCATGAAAAAGACAAGCCTTCCCGGGCACAAGCAGCTAGATCATCACTCTGAGGACACCACCCTCATCCACCAAATTTTTGGAGGCTACTGGAGATCTCAAATACAGTGTCTCCACTGCCATGGTATTTCAGACACCTTTGACCCTTACCTGGACATCGCCCTGGATATCCAGGCAGCCCAGAGTGTAAAGCAAGCTTTGGAACATCTGGTGAAGCCTGAAGAACTCAATGGAGAGAATGCCTATCATTGTGGTATTTGTCTCCAGAAGGTGCCGGCCTCCAAGACGTTAACTTTACACACTTCCCCCAAGGTCCTTATTCTTGTATTGAAGAGATTCTCCCATGTCACAGGCCACAAACTGGCCAAGAATGTACCATATCCTGAGTGCCTTGACATGCAGCCATACATGTCTGAGCAGAACTCAGGACCTCTTCTCTATGTTCTTTATGCCGTGCTGGTCCACACTGGGTGGAGTTGCCACAATGGACATTACTTCTCTTATGTCAAAGCAGGAGCTGGGGATGACCAGTGGTATAAAATGGATGATGCCGAGGTCACTGCCTGTAGCATGACTTCTGCCCTGAATCAACAGGCCTATGTCCTCTTTTACATCCAGAAGACTGAATTGGAAAGAGACAGTGAGATTGTGTCCATAGGCAGGGAACCAAGAGCCCTTGGTGCTGAAGACACACACAGTGGAGCAACCCAAGGAGAGCTCAAGAGAGACCCCTGCCTCCCGGTCTGTGACTTGAAATATCACTTGGAGGAAAGAGCCACTGACGAAAGCACCTTAGACCACTGGAAATTCCTCCAAGAACAAAACAAAACCAAGCCAGAGTTCCACATCAGAAACGTCGAATGGACACTGCCTCCCAATGCACTTGTGATTCATCAGTCGAAATACAAGAATGGGATGAAAAACCATCATCCTGAACAGCAAAGCTCCCTGCTGAACAACTCTGGGAACCTGACGGATCACGAGTCCATGCACACTGGCACACTCACTTGTGTGAAAGGGAGGGCCAGGAGATCCAAAGGGAAGAACAAGCACAGCAAGAGGGCTCTGCTTGTGTGCCAGTGATCTCAGTGGGGGTGCCGACCCACACGCAGGCCTGCGTGCACACACACACAAGCATGTACAGTCAGTCCTACATCAAGGGACAAGGAGCCCAGGTTTCTATCTATGCAAGAGAGAAAACTGGAGAGTGATGCCTGCATTTCAGGATGAGCCCACATACGGGAAAGATCGAGTGTTGGAGTCAGGACGCTTCTGAACCTGTGGAGGTACTGTCTGCGTTCATAGTAGATGACATTAGTGTGAATTTCTGAATATTCCATATTGAGGTTTGCATGTGAGGAAAATAGTATTTACTATTTTGTTGTGGGGTGTGTTTCATTAGTCAGTTGTTGGTAGGCACGAGAAGCTGACATTTTGCTAAGGTGAAACATCCGTGGAGCATTCTCCCGACGCTGAATAGTGGAAACAGGAATGCATTTGGAAGAAGGGTGTTCTTCCCTTTTACCCCGACTTGGTGTTTTTACATTGCATTTTCAATGGACCTCAGGCACCCTAGGACTGGTGGCCTTGGCAGAACCCACATAATGCTGGGAACAGACAGACAGACAGAGGGTGCCTATTGATGGTGGCAATTTCACATGAATTGAAATGGGAACTTCTCCCACTGCTATGTAAGTCATTTGGAAGTAAGGAGTGTGTGCGTATTAAACTAAAATAAACTGAGAAATCCCCCAAATAAATCGCATTTGGTGTGTAAAACATGGCATCAGGAAAGACCCTGGGTTAAGCGTCCAGCTGTGAAAGCTGCATCTTTGAAGCTCGATCTGTGCCTTGCAAGGAGACTTGTTGATCTGTGGTAGTGTTTCAGTTCAAACTATT
>NW_016110144.1:0-2477 GCF_001604975.1 Cebus imitator | reverse complement strand
AGTTAAGGAATATTTCAGTAACCCCAGGTTGTGATATCAACCTACTGGAAATCACCCAGTAGGATTAAGGGCCTGGGCCACGGACATGGAGTTTGGGAGAAAGCTATAGCTTTGCCTGGGCCAGGGCATGGGCTTAGGGCTGGGGCTGGGGCTGGGGCTGGGGCTTGGGCTAGGGGCTGGGGGTGGGGCTGGGGCTGGACCTGGGCTTTAATCAGTAAGTTGGGCCACTTTGTTAAAACCAGGTTTCCAAATCCAGCTCAATAAAGGACTATTTCAGTAACCTCAACTTGAGAAATCAACAGGGAAATCTCCCAGTGGGATTAAGGGCCTGGGCCAGGGACACCGAGTGGGGGAGCAAGTTTCAGCCAGGCCTGGTCTTGGGAATGGGCTTAGGGCTGGGGCTGGGCTTTAATAAGAAAGTTTGGCCACGTTGTTAAAACCAGGTATCCAAATCCAGCTCAAGAAAGGACTATTTAATTAACCTGAAGTTGAGAAATCAACAGGGAAAGCACCCAGTAGCATTAAGGGCTTGGGCCAGGGACACGGAGTTGGGGAGAAAGCTACGGCTTCGCCTGGGCCTGGGCCTGGGCATGGCCATGGGCATGGGCATGGGAATGGGCTTCAGGCTGGGACCGGTTATGGGTTTGGGCCTGGTCTTGGGCCCAAGCCTGTGGTTGTGGCCAGGATCTGGAGTTAGCGGTAAAGCTGGGGTTTGTGCTTAGACGTGGAGTTGGGGGTTAATCTGGGCCTGGGGCATGGAGTTGGGTTACAGCTAGGGTTGGAGCTAGGGTTGGGCCTGGGGTTTAATCAATAAGCTTGGCAAGGTTGTTAAAACCAGGTATCTAAATCCAGCTAAATTAAGGAATATTTCAGTAACCCCAGGTTGTGATATCAACAGGGAAAACAGCCGGTAGGATTAATGGCCTGGGCCAGGGACATGCAGTTGGGGGGAAAGCTTCTCCTGGGCTTGGGCATGGACTTAGGGCTGGGCCTGGGGCTGGGGTGGACCTGGGGCTGGGGTTGGGGCTGGGGCTTGGGCTGGACCTGGGCTTTAATCAGTATGGTGGGCCAGGTAGTTAAAACCAGGTATCTAAGTCCAGCTCAATAAAGGACTATTTCAGTAACCTCAACTTGAGAAATCAAAAGGGAAATCTCCCAGTGGGATTAACGGCCTGGGCCAGGAGACGGAGTCGGGGAGAAAGTTTCAGCCGGGCCTCGTCTTGGGAATGGGCTTAGGGCTGGGGCTGGGGTTGTGGCTGGGGTTGGGGTTGGGATATGAAGTTAGGGTAAAGCTGGGGTTTGCTCTTGGACGTGGAGTTGGGGATTAAGCTGGGCCTGGGGCATGGAGTTGGGTTACAGCTATTGTTGGAGTTAGGGCTGGGTCTTGGGTTTAATCAATAAGTTCGGCAAGGTTGTTAAAACCAGGTATCTAAGTCCAGCTAAGTTAAGGAATATTTCAGTAACCCCAGGTTGTCATATGAACAGGGAAAACACCCAGTAGGATTAAGGGCCTGGGCCATGGACATGGAGTTTGGGAGAAAGCTATAGCTTTGCCTGGGCCGGGGTATGGGCTTAGGGCTGGGGCTGGGGCTGGGACTGGGGCTGGGCTTTAATCAGTAAGCTTGGCCAAGTTGTTAAAACCAGGTATCCAAATCCAGCTCAAGAAAGGACTATTTCATTAACCTGAAGTTGAGAAATCGGGGGGAAAACACCCAGTTGCATTAAGGGCTTGGGCCAGGGATGCAGAGTTGGGGAGAAACCTACGGCTACGGCTGGGCCTGGGTCTGGGCATGGCCATGGGCATGGGCATGGACATGGGAATGAGCTTCGGGCGGGGACCTGTTTTGGGTTTGGGGCAGGGCTTGGGACTGGGCCTGTGGCTGGGACTGTGATCTGGAGTTAGGGGTAAAGCTTGGGTTTGGACTTGGACGTGGAGTTATGGGTTAAGGTGGGCCTGGGGCATGGAGTTGGGTTACAGCTATTGTTGGAGCCAGGGCTGGGCCTCGGGTTTAATCAATAAGTTTGTCCAGGTTGTTAAAACCAGCCATCTAAATCCAGCTAAGTTAAGGAATATTTCAGTAGCCACAAGTTGTGATATCAACAGGAAGAACACCCAGTAGGATTAACGGCCTGTGCCAGGGACACGGAGTTGGGGGGAAAGCTTCTGCTGGGTCCGGGTGTGGGACTGGGCATGGGCTTAGGCCTGAGGCTGGGGCTGGTGCTGGACCTGGGCTTTAATTAGTAAGTTGGGCCAGGTTGTTAAAACCAGGTATCCAAATCCAGCTCAATAAAGGACTATTTCAGTAACCTCAACTTGAGAAATTAAAAGGGAAATCTCCCAGTGGGATTAAGGGCCTGGGCCAGGGACACCGAGTTGGGGATAAAGTTTCAGCCGGGCCTGGTCTTGGGAATGGGCTTAGGGCTGGGGCTGCGGTTGGGGCTGGGGTTGGGGTTGGGATATGAAGTTAGGGGTAATG
>NW_016110143.1:0-2482 GCF_001604975.1 Cebus imitator | reverse complement strand
TGCAGGGCCTGAGTGCCAGGCCTGTAGCGGTGGGGCTTCTTGATCCCTCCTCTAGGGGGCGCGTCTTGTCGGCAGCCTTCATAGCCAGTGTCTTCCTGGGGGTCTACCAGGCGGTGGCTCTGAGGGCAGTCTGCTTGTTGTGCCCCATGGTGCTGGTGCTGGGTGTGGCCACTCTCCTCTCCTTGAGCTGAGCCTGGCCCCCTGCAGGAGGCACTGGCATCAGAGAGTGAGGGCGGTAGGGCCGTGGACAGGATTCAGGGAGCCTGTGTGTGAGATCCATGCAGAAGATGCTCCCGCACAGTCAGCCCCTTCCAGCCCAGCCCCAGACTTACCAGCAGAGGAAGACGGAAAACCGAAATGGTCACTTCTCTATCAGGGATGCTCCCGGGGTATTTTTCTCTCCCAGAGTGACATTCATGGAAATCGGCAGGTAGCCTTCGGGGGAGGCTCGGGCTATTTGATGAAATGGTTATATGTGCCTGTCACTGAGACCACCCCCCCACCCTGGTTCCTTTTTTACCTTGATGCGGGGCTGAGCCTTCCTTCCATTTGCCAAGAAGCCCAGTGAAGGCCTTGGGTTCACTGTGTTGCTGAACCAAGATCTCAGCGGCTACCTTCATGCTACTGGCTTCATGAGAAAAAGCAAAGCAGAGCAATACAAAACAAACAACACACAAACCAAAGGCCCCATTTCAGCACACTGTTAACAGGCTTCTCTGATACTTGCTGTAGAAGTTTGATGCCAGTGCATGCAATGTATGTACCATATACTGAACAGGAATTTCCAGGATAATCAATACTCACAAAATAAGTTCACACTCCTTTTTTAAAAATAGAGCTCATTTTCTAACAAATCTTTAGGTTCATGCCAAAATTGGGCAGAAGGAACAGAGGCCCCCAATATCCTCTTCCCCCACAGATGCATAGCCCCCTTCACTATCAGCTTTCTGCCCCAGAGTGGGACGTTGGCTACAACCATTCAACCTACACTGACACGTCACTCCGACTCCAAGACCATCGCTCTCAGGATTCACCTTGGTGTTGTACATTCCATGACTCTAGCAAAGGAATAATGACAGGTATCCGCCGTTATTGTATACTGTGGACTAGTTTCACTTCACTACAACTGTAGTATGTCCAGCCTCTGCTCTTCTCCTTCACCCTCCATCCTTTGCAACCACTCAGCAATTGATATTTATTCATGTTTAAAATGGACACATTTCATTGTATATATTTCTTATGAACAAAATGCTGTTTTAAAGCATGTACACATGGTCTAATGTCTAAATCTAAGTAATTGACATCCATCACCTCACATATGCATTGCTGTGGTGAGAACACTGCACATCCATGTTAATAGCATTTTTCAAGAATACGATCTATCAACTATAGTCACCATGTTGTACAGTGATTCTTGAGCTTATTCCCCCTATGCATCTGAAATGTTGTGTATTTTGACCAGCGTCTCCTCAAGTTCCCCACCCCCAGCCACCACAGCCCCAGACAACCACCTTTCTTCTCTTTTACGTCTGTCAGATTAACTTTGTGGGATTCCACATACCACTGAGATTATGTGGTATTTGTGATTCTGCCTAACCCTGACTTATTTCAATTAGCATGATGTTCTCCCAGGCGCACCCATGTGTCACAAATGACAAGATTTCCTTCTTTAAGGCTCCATAGTATTCTCTTTTGACCATAGCTATTCTAATGAGTGTGAGGTGACATCTTCTTTTAGTTTTTATTTGCATTTGTCTGAAGATTAGGGATATTGAGCATATATATATGTATATGTATATGTTGAACAAATATATAAATATATATAAATTAAAATTTATATGTACATTTTTATTTATGTATAAAATATATAAATATATATATATAACACTGTATGTAAGTAAATGTATATTTTACAAAAATACATAATAAATACATAAATACATGTATAAATATATCTAGACATATATAATATATATGTTGAGAATATATAAATTTATATTTATATGTAACTATATAAACATAAATATACTTAAAAGATATATAAAATATGTATTTATATAAATAAATATATGAATAAAAATAAATAAATATATATATAAAACTAGTAAAAGCAAGTATATATGGATATATACCTGCAGGCGACTTTCATGTCTTCTCTTCAGAAACATCTATTATTCAGTTCCTACGCCCAGTTTTTAAGTTGTATTGTTTTTTGGTTTCGAGTACTTTGAGTTCCTAGTATATTTTGGACAGTAAGTAATTAATTCCTTGTTGGATGTAGGGTTTGCCAGTATTTTCTCTCATTATGATTTTGGCTCTTGGCGGTGTTGGTTGTTGTCAGTATAATTACAAATAAGGTTCAATTACACAAAATATTTAATGGTCAAATCCTATACACTGAGAGGGATTTTTTTTTTAAACATTTGTATTCTTATAGAATAATTTGGAAAATAAAGTAACAATTGAATGCTATCTAGTATGA
>NW_016110142.1:8378-10804 GCF_001604975.1 Cebus imitator | reverse complement strand
AACTTCAAGAAGAACTGGCTGATAGCATTAAAAAAATATCTATGCCAGAGTCTCCACTGGAGGGTACATCACATTGTCACATGAATTTGGATGGGACACAGGCTTCAAAGAAAAAATTATTTCAAGTAGGAAGTCAGGTATGTATGGAATTTAATATGTTGGCAGTTAATGTGTAGCTGGTTGAATAATATAAAGTGTTTTAGGATGTTAACTTCAGTGGACAGCTTGACTTTGTATTTTAATTATAATTAATGATTACCATTTTATCTTTATAATATGCATATTTCTTAAACTCTGTCTTTTATTGTGCCATTTTGAAAAACAATTACATACCTCTTCTCTCACAATATTTACTCATGGAAATGTTGGGAATTATATATCATTCCTCACAGAAAATTGACTTTTTTTCCTGTTAAACAGTATTTTTAGATAATTTCTTTATTGCCTTGCTGAGGCAAGCCAGATTAAGTCAGAGGAGAATGTTTAATGGAATGTTCCAGAAAGTTGTCTTATTTCTTCACTCTTGTGAATGGACGCAAAAGTTTTGCTTATTTATTTCATGGATTCTAGGTTAACTTGTACAGAAAGGCCATCGTACTGTTCTTTGAAATGTACATCTTTGAAATGTACATGTTTTTGGTTAATTTACAAACTACTTGAAAAGTTAGGCATTACAACTCAGTGTCTGTTTGTGTCTTCACAGCGTTGTGTAATCATCACCACAATCAATGTTAGAACATATCCACACCTCTGAGAAGCAACCCCTCTCCATGCCCTCTACCTACCCCAGTTGTAGGTAACCACCATCTACTTTTGTCTCCATAGATTTGCATGTTCTTCATATGTTACATACATAGAGTCATACTATGTGAAGTCCTTTATGACTGGCTCTTTCACTCAGTGTAATGTTTTCAGAATTTTATCCATGCTGTAGCACATATAAGTGGTTTATTTCTTCTTATTGTCAAATAATAGTCTGTTTCATGGCCACACTGGTCTTCCATTCATTCATCAGTTCACGGACCTTAAGGTTTTTTTCTACTTTTGGGCTATTATGAAAACATCTGCTGTGAACACTCATTTACAGCTTATTGTATGGACATATGTTTTTATTTCCCTGCCATTGGACTTTATCCTCAGAGTTAACTGAGCAAATTTCAGCAACAGTCTTACTCATGCTGTCTATCCTGTCCCTCCTGCCTTCTCAGTTTCTGTTCATCTAGCCTCATTTCGTTCAGACCTGGTAGGYAATTTCCTCTTCCTCATGAAGCTCTCTCTGACTGTTCTCTCATTGACCTTATGTCTCAGCTCTTGTTGTCCAGTTTGTGCAGAGCAACTTAGCCCTCAATTTTACAGGGCTTTAATGTTTCTATAGAAGATAAATTTGTCTCATTATAAATTTGCTTAAAGGGAAAGTAATATATGACATGCATCTCACCTATCCTTGTATAAATTAAAAATATTTTAGCTTAGCAGTTTTTAGCATAGAGTTAAATATTTTATAACATACCAATTATTTCTCCTTTGAGACACTGACACAGTAAATCTTTTATTCTAAGTGTATTTTTAGCAATTAACCAGTTAGTCTAATGGAGGAGAATTGTTCAATCAAATGCTCATGTTTTTGTCAGTACAAAAAAAAAGGATCTAAATTTGCCTTCCTTCACTATGCAGGCAGAACTGTATTTCTGGATGGCTGCCAGTTTGTCAGCTGCACAGTCTGGCTGTAGCTTGCCTGATGAACAATAGCACAGCCCCTTAATTTGAGAGCTTAGAAGAGTGCTAGTGAAAGCAGCACACAACAGCAGTTGCTGGGAGGGAGTTGATTCCGGAGCCTTGATTTAGCAATAGAGTCCAGGGTTTTCGGCTCAGTGGCTCAGCCTGTCTCTGCTGGCCATGTTGGTTATGTACTGCTCAGTCCAGGAGGTGCTACTTACATTATAGTACATACGTGAGTGTTGCCCACTGAGTCATACTGAGAGAAAAGAAAGCTATAAATTATAGACTCCCCATTTGCTGCCACTTTCAGTGGTATGAAGAGTGATTGAGCGCAGCTATAGGTTGCAACTTCCATTGGAATGCCACCTGCCAAACACATATAATTGTTAAGATATAAAAAATGGTAAAAATGATCATGCTAATAGCAAATATTATCTGTAGCTTACTATGCACTATGTACTCATCTAAGTGCTTCAGGTTAGTCCCTGGTTTAATCTTCCCAACATCCCAGTGAACTAGATGGTATTATTCTTTCCATTTCATAGCTAAAGAACCAGAGACACAGAAAGTAAATTTGCTCAAGGTCACATAGCTAGTACCTGGTAGAGCTGGGATTCAGACCCAGGCCTTCCGGCTTGTATGGAGATACTGCCTCTCAAACCATTCCATGAAGCACCTGGTTGGGTAAGGTGGTTCATGCCAGTAAT
>NW_016110142.1:3003-5488 GCF_001604975.1 Cebus imitator | reverse complement strand
AACTGAGAGGATCATAGTTTATAGATTTGTTTCTTTGATACGTCATAATATCTGTTTAAACAATTATTAAATATTTACACTTAAAAATGCTTGACTTACTAATTCCGTGCATTTCTGCAGATATAAGGAACTCCTAGAAATGACAATAAATATGTTAAATGTACTTGGAAATGAAGACTTCAGTTTCCATGGAGACTTAAAAACAGATCAACTGAAAATGGATATTCTGATTAAGAAGATAAAACATAAGGTAATTTTTAAACAAATTTTATCTTAAGGTCTGGATTACATGTGTGAGACGTGCAGGTTTGTTACATAGGTAAATGTGTACCATGATGGTTTGTTGTACCCACCAATCCATCACCTAGATATGAAGCCCCACATGCATTAGCTATCGATCTTGATGCTCTCCCTCCTGACCCCAACAGGCCCCAGTGTTTGTTGTTCCCCTCCCCGAGTCCATGTGTTCTCATCGTTCAGCTCCCACTAGTAAGTGAGAACATTGTGTTTGGTTTTTGTTTCTGTGTTAGCTTGCTGAGAACAACAGCTTCGAGTTCATCCATGCCCCTGCAAAGAGCATTGTTTCATTCATTTTTATGGCTCCATAGTATTCTATGGTGTATATATACCACATTTTCTTTATCCCATCTATCATTGATTCCTTATCTTTACTATTGTGAATAGTGCTGCAATGAACATACAAATGCATGTATCTTTATATAGAACGATTTATATTTCAACATGTCATTTTAAATCAGTTTTAGCATTAAAAATCATGTAATTTGGTGAAATATTAATGATGGAAAAACCCACATTCTGCCAAAATATGTTGAAGGTTTATTCTGAGCCAATATGTTGACTGTGGCCCTGGGTTACACAATGTCAGGAGATCTTGAGAGTGTTTTATGAGACAGTCACATTACAGTTTGGTTTTATGCATTTCCATGGACAGAAATTGTAGGGAAAATCATAAATCAATATGAGGAAGGCATACATTGGTTCAGCCTGAAGGTGGGCCATCAAAAAGGAGGGGCCAACAAGTCATAGGTAGGTTTTAGGGACCCTTTAGGTGACAGTTGGTAAAGACAATTGGTAAAGAAAGTTAAGCTGTTGTCTAAAACTTGAAACCAGTAGAAAGGAATGCCTCAATTAAGATAAGGTGGTTATGGAGGCCAAGGTTCTTATTATGTAGATAAAGCCTCATAGTTGGCAGCTGTCAGAGAAAATAGAGGGTAAAAATATCTTTTCAGATTTTAAATACACCAGGCTCTTAGGTAATCTTCTCTAGACCTGGAAAGACCTAGAAGGGTAGAGATTGGGCTCCATTAATGAAGACTTCTTATAGATGCAATTTCCCCCACAGAAGACAGCTTCGCAGGGCCATTTTAATCTCTTGGCCCTGTGGCAACCATTTCAAAATATGTCAAAGAAATATATTTGGGAGTAAAATATTTGTATTTCCTTCAGCTTCTGCAATCTGTGAGGCTGTACAAGAATCTGGTTAGAAAGTAAGGCACATTGTAAGAGTTAATAAAACCCATCTGATGAGATTTTATAGTTTGAAGGGTATAATTCCCCAGTCCCGTTAGATAGAAATTGGGGCAAAAGAAAACAAGTTCTTAGTCCTCAATATAAATCTCTCAGTGCTTTAAGTAGTGAAAGAAAGATTTTTTTCCTTTACAGACTTGATATTAATGAAAAGGATAGTTTTTAAAATGTATGTTATATATTTTTCTGTAAAAAGGACATGCTGTTGATTCTCTTATGTCTTGAACCCTGGCCCGTGATCTGAAACCAAGTAGTACATGTCTCCAGATCACTAGTACCAAATAAATTTGGGGGAGTAACAGGTTTATTGAGAAATAATTAACACACCATGTAATTCACGCATTTGAAATCTATAATTCATTGACTTTTAGTATTTTCAGAGTTAGGCAATCATCATTACAATCAATTTTAGAACATTTTCATCACCCTGAAAAGAAACCCTACATCATTTAGCCATCTTTACTAGTTTCCCCTTTGCGCTCCAGCCCTAGGTAACTATCTACCTTCTTTGTATAGATTTGCGTATAAGCCTCGGAAATAAAAAGCAAGTGGTCTACTGTGACTGGCGTATTTCACTTAGCTTAATTTTTTTATGCTGCATCTGTGTTGTAGCAAGTATTGATGCAGAGTTTTTGCTCTTTAGCTAAATCTGGTTTCTTCTCTCATGATCAGGAAAAATTAGGCACACAGACACATTGAAGGGTGGGGAGGACAGAATTTATTAAGTAAAAGGAAAGCTGTCAGCAAAGAGAGGAGTCCTGCAAACAGGTTTTTACCTCACAATTGAATATCAGGGCTACCACACATGAGCCGAAGAGGTCAGGCTCCTGCTCTGCATAAGGCGTGAATTCCTGGTGGCTCCACCCCATTCCTCCAGCGCATGTGGGCCTCCAGTCCACTGCAGGCATGTCCAGGCAAGACCCTGTGCAGTTTCCCT
>NW_016110142.1:0-1309 GCF_001604975.1 Cebus imitator | reverse complement strand
TGTTAAGAGACAGGGTCTTGCTAGTGTAGTCTGGGCTCTGGGCAACTGTATTCACTCAGACTAGAGAGAGTGGTTTGATATAGCTCACCGCAGCCTCAAACTCTTGGGCTCATGTGATCTTCCCACCTCAGCCTCCTGAACAGCTAAGATTATGGGCGTGCACCATCGCATCTGTCTGATTTTTTACTTTGTAGAGATGTCTCCCTATGTTGCTCAAGCTGGTCTGGAACTTTTGCGCTCACTTGATTCTCCTGCCTTTGTCTTTCAAAGTCCTAGGAAATTACAGGCATCAGCTGTGTTTCTCAGCCCTCAGTTTTTCTGTAGCTCCCACACATGAGTAAGAATGTGCTGTATTTATCTTTCTGTGTTCACACTTAACATCCTCTAGAGTGATCCACGTGGCCACATTTCATTTCTTTACATGCTGAATAATATCCCATTGTGTATGTGTACCACAGTTTTTTGACCATTTGTTGTTGGACATGTAGGTTGATTCCATACTTTAGCGGTTGTGACTAGTGCTATGATAAACATACAAGTACAGGTATCCTTTTGACTTCTTGTTTTCTATTGCCTGAATACCCAGTAGTGGGGTTGCTGGATCCCTCAGCAGTTCCATTATTAGATTGTTAAGAAAACCTCATGTTGTTTTCCATAATGGCTGCACTAATTTACCTTCCCACCAACAGCATTTGTTATTTTTTGTCTTTTCAATGACAGCTATTTATTCGAACTGGAGCAAGATTATATCACATTGTAGGTTTGATTTGTAGTTCCCTGGTGGTTAGCGATACTGAGCATTTTTAAATGTATTTATTGGCCATTTGTATTTCTTCTTTAAAAAAAAAAGAAACGTATAACCAGATCTTTTGCCCTGAACTCAGATTATTTTTTTACTGTCAGGGTGTTTGAGTTCCTTGCATATTTTGGATATTTGTCCCTTATTAGATGAATAACTTGACAATATTTTCTTCTATTCTACCGTTTTTCTCTTCACTCAGTTGTTTGCTGGGCAGAAGCTCTTTAGCTTAACGTAGTACCGCTTGCCTATCATTTGTTTTTTGTCTATGCTTCTGATGTCTTACCCATAAAAATCTTTGTGCAGACTAATGTCCTGAAGCATTTTCCCTATGTTTACTTGTAGTAGCTTGATAATTTCTGGCCTTGCATTTAAGTCTTTAACCAATTCTGAGTTTATTTTGTTAGATGGTGTTAGATAGATTTTGTTATATGGTGTTAGATATGAATATTTAGTTTTCCCAGTGCCATTCATTTGAAGAGGGCGTCTTTTCCTTAATGTATGTTCTTG
>NW_016110141.1:0-2486 GCF_001604975.1 Cebus imitator | reverse complement strand
TTTTTAAAAAACTCAGCGTCGCCAAGATGAGCTGCTTCTAACGTAAGGAAACTGCTCTGACACCTATTAAAGCCAATCCAGAAAATGTGTATGATCTCCATAAGGCATATTTCGTGTGGACTGAGACATGCAAATAAAACTATAAAACACTGAAAAATTGACATAAAAATAGGATGTATGATAAAATTGCATAACTAATCGTTTATGGGTGGATTTTTTTCTCATTTACGAGTAGTCATCGCAATTTTAAAAAGGTGGGCAATTATGCTTTAGAGATCTCAAGTGGCTTTGTCTGAATCATTATATTATACTATACGACCAAATGAAAAGCTTTTGAGGAAAATTAACACCTTTCGCCTAAATGAGAAGAGCAATTTTAAATTTAGCAGTTGCTTATGTGACATATTTTACTGCTACAAGGTTGACTAAACAGAAGGACAATTGTAGTGCTAAATGAAAACCGTAGAAAACATATGCATTGTAAGATCTACGCGGTACTTGGATTAGTAAGACAATATTGTTGATTAAAACTGGGCATAATACCAAGCATCAATATGAATCAAATGTTGGGAAATTCGGAAACGTCTATGTGCCTTTTATTCCCTAGACTAGGCAAATGTGAGTGCCAAACTGCCTTTTGTATGGCAGGAAAGGTTGTCGAGTTTCCAGATTGTATGAATTTCTGAATTTTGTATAAAATTTTGAATGGTGAAAAAACGAGGGACCAATAAAATAACCCATATAATAAACACTGAGTTGGTACCTATATATTTGTCAGCTCTGTTGCCTCATCAGAAATTGCCCTACCAGTTCTTCATTTGTCCACCCAGGATAGGGAAATGTGGTGCTGTATGTCAGGAACTTCCTGGATATCTGAAGTTTGTTTTAGCCACTGCATAATTTTTATTTTTAATTTTTCCTTAAAAATTGGATTATATACTACCTTGGCACTTTAAATTGTGTACTAAAAGTGCAGATTAACCGCTTCTTCATGGCCATCAGTTAGTGCACTCTGGACAGTGACACAAAGGCACTTGAAATCCCACAGGTTGTTCCTTCTCAGTTAAGTAACCACCTCCCAGACTCTTCCAGTATTGTGTTTATGTTTTAACATAATTTATCTGGCTGGGCGCAGTGGCTCACACCTGTAATGCCAGCACTTTGGGAGGCCAAGGCGGGTAGATCACTTCAGGTCAGGAGTTCAAAACCAGCCTGGCAAACATGGTGAAACACTGAAACACCGTCTCTACTAAAAATAAAAAAAAAAAAATTAAAAAAAAAAAATAGCTGGGCATGGTAGTGGGTGCCAATAATCCCAGCTACTCGGGAGGCTGAGGCAGGAGAATTGCTTGAACCCAGAAGGCGGTGGTTGCAGTGAGCCGAGATCGCGCCATTGCACTCCAGCCTGGGTAACAAGAGCGAAACTCCGTCTAAAAAAAAAAAAAAAAAAGTAGAAAAATCATTTTATATACTGCTTAAAACGTCAAAAATCAGTCCTCAATCAAGTAATGTTATTGTGAACAGTATAATAATCACATTGTTTCTGTTACATTACACATTACTACTGCCTTGTCTCCTCTGTGTGAAATTGTTCTGTTCTTTTTTTGACTCACCCTATCCACTAGCTTATATTCCTTCTGTTAGGGATTAATTTCAACTTGTCCAGTTTTGAGTAATGTTTTGATTCATCTACGAAATGGTATTTATTATATAAGGAAACACGTTCATTGAGGAAAATTAGAATACAAAATAAGATAAGAAAAAAAATCACCCACAATCTCACCACCTTGCTGCAAACACTGGTTTAATATTTGGAGTAGAACCTTCCAGGGTTTTTCCTCTGTGGAAATACATTTATGTAAATAGTGTTATGTGTGTGTTGGGGGGGGGGCAAAAATGGGATCATTGTATCTTTTTGCCTGTATTTTTTTCACTTAACAGTATACAAGAACATATTTTCATGTCAACAGATACCTGTTTACATAATCATTCTTTTTGTGTGCATGTGTGAGACGGAGTCTTGCTGTGTCGTCCAGGCTGGAGTGCAGTGGTGCAATCTCGGCTCACTGCAACCTCCGTCTGCCAGGTTCAAGCGATTCTCCTGCCTCAGCCTCCCGAGTAGCTGGCACTATAGGTGCAAGCCACCATGCCCGGCTAATTTTTTGTATTTTTAATAAAGACGGAGTTTCATCATGCTGGCCAGGCTGGTGTCGATCTCTCGACCTCGTGATCTGTCCGCCTAGGCCTCCCAAAGTGCTGGGATTACAGGTAGGAGCCACTGCACCCAGCCCTACATAATCACTCTTAATGCTTGCATAGCATTCCATTTTTTAATGTACTATACAAATGTTTTGTCAATCCTTTCTTCTTGGACATCTCAGTTGTTACTATTAGGCTCTCCCTCTTTTTGCACTAACTGACCTGAGTCCCATTACTGTTTCAAGAGTTTACTTTTAGAGCATGGGTGTCCAACCTTTTTTTTTTTT
>NW_016110140.1:0-2486 GCF_001604975.1 Cebus imitator | reverse complement strand
TTTTTTTTTGGTATAAAAAACTTTTTTTTATTTTAAAAAAATATTTTTAGTAGAGACAGGGTTTCCCCATGTTGGCCAGGCTGGTCTCGAACTCCTGACCTCATGATTTGCCCTCCCTTGCCCTTCCAAAGTGCTGAAATTACAAGCGTGAGCCACCACGCTCGGCCTGAAAACAACTCTTTGTTATGAAGAGTCTCAACTTCGGGAAGCGCAGACAGTAGCCTTATGCGCACCGCCGGATCCAGCCTCTATATTTAACCATCGCTGACATTCTGCCATGTCTGCTTCATCTGGTCTTTTCTAAATTAGTCTAGAGTCAGTTACTGTCTGTGTGACATTTCCCCCTAAATCTTTTTTAGACATTTTCTTTTAAAAATGACATTTTCTTTTACTGAACTACAATGCCATCATCACAGCTCACAGAATTAACCCTGATTTTCTTTTTTTTCTTTTTTCTGTACTTTAATAAACTGCCTTTGCACAACCCTGATTTTCTAATGTCACGTCCTATGCAGTCCACGTTTGCCTGGTTGGCTCCCAAATGGCTTTTCCACGTGGGCTTGTTCAAATCAGGATCCCAGGCCGGGCGTGGTGGCTCACACCTGTAATCTCGACACTCTGGAAGATCAAGGCAGGTGGATCACCTGAGGTCAGGAGTTTGAGACCAGCCTGACCAATACAGTGAAACCCCATCTCTACTAAAAATTAAAAAAAAATTAGCCGGGTGTGGCAGCACACACCTGTCACTCTAGCTACTCAGGAGGTTGAGGCAGGAGAATTGCTTGAACCCGGGAGACAGAGGTTGTAGTGAGCTGAGATTACACCACTGCACTCCAGCCTGGGTGGCAGAGAAAGACTCTGTCTCAGAAAAAACAAAAAAACCAAAAAACCAGGATCTCGATAAGGCACATACATGGCATTTGGCGGTTTAATCTCTTAGTCACCTTTAACCTGCCACCCTCTTTGTTTTGTTTTGTTTTTTAAGTTTTTTGAGACAGAGTCTTGCTCTGTCACCCAGGCTGGAATGCAGTGGTGCAATCTTGGCTCACTGCAGCCTCCACCTCCCAGGTTCAAATGAATTCTCCTGCCTCAGCCTCCCAGGTAGCTGGGATTACAGGTGCCCACCACCACACCCAGCTAACGTTTTTGTATTTTTAGTAGAGATGGGGTTTCACCATGTTGGCCAGGCTGGTCTCGAACTTGACCTCAAGTGATCCGCCTGCTTCGGGCTCCCGAAGTGCTGGGATTACAGGCGTAAGCCACCATACCCGGCCCCATGGGAGTTTCTTATCTTCCTCCAGCTCCTCCTAGAGCCCTGGGTCAGTGCTGAGTCCTGCCTCTTGACTGTAGGTGACCGTAAGCCGGGCTGGACTGAGACAGGGCAGCCCCGACATGGACGATTTTCCTGCTGGGAGCCGTTGCAGGCAGGGCAGTGGGGCTCCGGTCCTCAGTTCTGCCATTGGCCAGCTGCACAACCTTGAGGAAGCTCCAGGCCTCCTTAAATATCCAGCGGCTATTCTCCGGGTAAAGCCAGCTCACACGCCCACACGCCTAGCGCGCCTCACATCCGGCCTGGAAATAGGTGTTCTGTGAATATCAGCTGCTGTGAGGAGGAGGAAGAGGACAATGACGATTCAGGCCTGACTCAAGGCCCTTCCGATCACACGCTCAGAGTTCAGTCCCTTCCCAGAGGTGATCACCACGGATCCGGATCTTCCGCTGGCTCAGCTGCAGCTGGGACCCCTGTCCCTCTGGCTGGTTGTGTGTGTGTGTGTGTGTGTGTGTGTGTGTGTGTGTGTGTGTGTGTCCTGGGAACCGTCGCAGGCTGTCTGCGGTGCTGTTCCTCTCGCTCTTGCTTTTCACAGCCAGAGGAAAGCCCATTTGGTCTTAGAGGAAAGAGGCGGGTGGAGGAGCAGAAAACTAGATGAGGGTCTCAGCCTTGCTGGTTATCCCCATGCCAGCTGGTCTGGGGCCAGGACACAGGAGGCTTGTGTCCGGACAGGCCAGGGGAAGGGAAAGCAGCCCAGGGCCTACTGCCTGCAGCCATGTGGACCCTCCAGGCCCCGCTGAGGCCTCCTCCAGGCCAGGCGTTGCAGCAGCTACAAGGGGCGCCAGGGCCCAACCTCGCCTCATTCTAAAGGAATCGCCCTGGGCCTGAGCACCCCAGCAGCCAGGTAGTCCCCCACCCTGCCTGCCTGTTCTTGCTCCCCAAGTCCCACACTGCTGGGTCAGACGTCTCACGCCTGTAATCCTAGCACTTTGGGAGGCTGACGGGGGTGGATTGCCTGAGATCAGGAGTTTGAGACCAGCCTGGGGAACATGGTGAAACCCTGTCTCTACGAAAAATCAGCCCGACGTGGCATCATGCATCTGTAATCCCAGCTACTCAGGAGGCTGAGGCAGGAGAATAGCTGGAACCTGGGAAGCAGAGGTCGCAGTGAGCCGAGATCGGCTACTGTACTCCAGCTGGGTGACAGAGCGAGACT
>NW_016110139.1:0-4112 GCF_001604975.1 Cebus imitator | reverse complement strand
ATAAAAAATGTGAAAAATGTTGGCAAAGATACAGAGAAATCAGAACCCCCGTACAATTTTGATGGGCTGTAACATGGTGCACCCACTCTTGAAAACAGATTGGCACCTCCTCAAAAGGTTACACAGAGTCACCGTATGACCCAGCAATCCCACTTGTAAGTATATACCCAAGAGAAATGAAAACACAAAAATGGACATAATAGCCAAAGAATGGAAACAACTCAAAGGTCCACAACTGATGAATGGGTAAATAAAATGAGTGGTATATTCATACAGTGGAACATTACTCAGTAATGAGAGAAAATGGAGTACTGATACATGTTACAACAAAGATGGGCCTGAAACTGTTATACTAAGTGAAATAAACCAATCACAAAAGACCATCACATATTGTGTGGTTCCAGTAACATGAAATGTCCAGAACAGGCAACTCTATAAAAACAAAGTAGGAGGCTGAGTCGGGTGGCTCAGGTCTGTAATCCCAGTGCTTTGGGAGGCAGATGGAGGTGGATCACCTGAAGTTGAGTGTTCGAGGCCAGCCTGACCAACATGGAGAAAAATCTGTACTAAAAATACAAACTCTGTACTAAAAATACAAAACTGGCTGGCCATGGTGGCACATGCCTATAATCCCAGCTACTCGAGAGGCTGAGGCAGAAGAACTGCTTGAACCCAGGAGATGAAGGTTAGAGGGAGCTGAGATTGTGCCATTGCACTCCAACCTGGGCAACAAGAGCAAAACTCCATCTCAAAACAAAAAATCAAAGCAGGCTGGTGCTTTCCTAGACCTGAGGAAGGGTAAACTGGTGGATATTGGCTAAATGATGCAGACTTTCTTTTCAGGATCATGAAAATCTTCTAAAATTGATGGTGGTAATGGCTACACAAGTCTATGCATATATTAAGAGAGACTATGACTTGTACATTTGAAATGGTTGAACTCTATGGTATTTATATTATACATCGATACAGTTGTTTCTAAAAATCCAATGGCAGGATCTAGAAACATTTCTTAATCCTCTACTTTGGATATACAAAGATGAGGCAAAAAATTGACTTTACTTTGTTAAATCAGGTTTTATCCTAAAGCTGCCTCCTTACATATTTTAAGTTCAGCCAGAAAGTCTCTCTGTACATTGTGAACTATAACAAGTGGAGGTGTAAACAGACCATAGCCTACACCTGTACCAACCACCACGTTTTGGCCAAATATAGTCTACCGTTCAAACCATGTTCAAATAAGGCAAATGCCTAGCTGCAACCAATCCAGCTGTCTCTGTACCTCACCTACGTATTTAGTATGTCACTTTTTATGTCCATAAATCTTCCACCATGTGGCTGTGCTGGATTCTCTGAGCCTACTCTGGCTCAAGAGGCTGCTTGATTCATGAATCATTCATTGCTCAATTAAATTTGTGTAAATTTGATTTGGCTAAAATTTTTCTTTTAACAGATGGCATCAGAAGTGGGAACTGAAGTAGAGCTTCTAACAACTCCCAGGAATATTACTCAGCTTTCAGAGAAAATTGAGTACTGATACATGTTACAACATAGATGGCCAAGCAAGGAATCTGTCTGCTTTCAATTCCTGGGGTTTCATGAGGAAAACATGTTTTTCCCAAAACGGGGTCTGTGGTGTCTCATCTGTTTTACCCAATGAGCCCCAGGCTGTTAGAAGTTATTTCAGGTCCCCTCATGTGTGCATTAAGAATGGCAAGACCAAATGGAGAAAAATAATTGAGTTGGCTGGAGAGAGAAAAAGAAAACTTTTTTTTCCAGATAAATACAATCCAAGATGAGAAAAAATGATGGAGTTTTAAATATAACTGTATCTGGGATATCCTATTTTACGTCAGCTTTTAACTATAGTACTCTGTTTTTAAAAAAGTGATTTAAATCTCTTGTTACCTGACTTTAGCTTGGCCAAATAGCCAATATTTCTGGCTTTTGAACTTTTACAAAAGTAATCTCCCAGGTGAAATTAAAAAGCCCTAACTAAGGTTATGACTTAACCACTAGTGTGTGAGATATTTTCAAAGAGTTAGTAGGCAATTTTTACAAAATCTAGAACCTCCAAAGTTAGCCCAGAGAAAGAAAATTTCAAGATGGCAGTCAGAAGTTGCTGATAGAGGGAAAGAGAACCAATAGATGACAAAGGTCACAGATATCAAATCAGAAAGGGCTCATTCTTTGAGCCAAGAATTGAAACCAGGCTGCCATTGTAAAAATGCAAAACCTTAGCCACTAGGCAGTTTCCATTGCTCTTCCCAGAAGGAGTCTAGAGGAGCCGATTTCAAACATGCAAAGGCTTTTTAACTGCTCAGGATAAATTTTAGAACTCTGACACAAACTCCAAAAGTTCTATCCTCTAAATGGTGGAGACCAAGAGAAAGTACTACCATGTGGTAATAAGGTCGAGCTGCCAAGGACATAAAACTAGATGAGAGTTGCTGACATGTGTGGCCTATGAATAAATACATCACATCNTGTATGAGATATTTTCAAAGAGGTAGTAAGCAATTTTTACAAAATCTAGAACCTCCAAAGTTAGCCCAGAGAAAGAAAATTTCAAGATGTCAGTCAGAAGTTGTTGATAGAGGGAAAGAGACTCAATAGATGACAAAGGTCACAGATATCAAATCAGAAAGGGCTCATTCTTTGAGCCAAGAATTGAAACCAGGCTGCCATTGTAAAAAGGCAAAACCTTAGCCACTAGGTCACAGTACTGGGCAGTTTCCATTGCTCTTCCCAGAAGGAGACTAGAGGAGCTGATTTCGAACATGCGAAGGCTTTTTAACTGCTCACGATAAATTTCAGAACTCTGACACAAACTCCAAAAGTCCTATCCTCTAAATGGTGGAGACCAAGAGAAAGTACTACCATGTGGTAATAAGGTCGAGCTGCAAAGGACATAAAACTAGATGAGAGTTGCTGACATGTGTAGCCTATGGATAAATACATCACATCAGGTATACACAGTTGTACTGCATTAATGAAAAGACTGCTTAATAACGTGAGCAGACTATTTAGCTCGTTCTTTTGATTTTAGATGGTATGGCTTATGAGGACACTAAGTAAGGAACTACTCCAAACTCTTATTATTTTCCTGATAGTAATCACAGTCTTCCTGGTACACTGTATTCTCTTTAAAATTTTTATATGTTTCCATGCAGACATCTCTGGAATGTCAAATGGTCTCTCTTTAACTGGAATCACAGAGCTGAAAAAAAAACAAAACTGTGTGACCATGAGGACACTGTAACCTATAAATGACATGCTGAGACTAGAAACCCAAAGTGATGGTAACTGAGAGTGGCACTAAGACCCTAAATTTTGGCCACAGTCTCAATCACATAAGTGAGAACCTGACCAAAAGGGGGGATATTTTAAACTAAATTATGAGAGGCCATTGTTTTGCACTGATCTCATACACTAGGCCCCAAGAGACCACACCAAACCAAAATGGAGTCACTCACGCTAAATGTGACACGATCTTTAAGGAAACACACAGATCCTTGAACAGACCAGGTTTTGGTTTTCTCTCCTATAAAATGGATGTTCCAGCATAAGAAGGTATCCTTTACTTTAATCCCTACAAAAATAAAATAATCTGAAGTCGTTCCCAACTTACAAAACCAACTGTTCCGCTATGTCCCAGTGGGTTTCAAGACCAAACAAGTACATAGTAATAGGGTCATCAATGACTAAAGTTTGGCCAATACCTCAAAATTGAGAAGATGACCAAAAGGGGAAAATTGTTAAATAAACTTTAGCCTAAAACTCCCTCCTTACAAATGTTTCCATTGAACTATAACAAGTAAATGTGTAAGCAGGCTGTAGCCTACATTTATGCCAATCACTGAGATTTGGCTAAATGTAGAAACCATGTTCAAGTAAGAAAAATGTTGAACTGTAACCAATCCAACTGTTTCTGTACCTCACTTCAATTTTCTGTATATCACTTTCCTTTTTCTGTCCATAAAACTTCTACCACATAGCTGCACTGAGTCTCTGAGTCTACTCTGGCTCAGGAGGCAGACCAATTTGCAAACATTCATTGCTCAGTTGAACTCTTTTAAGTTTAATTTAGCTTAAGTTTTTCTTAAACAGCT
>NW_016110138.1:0-2489 GCF_001604975.1 Cebus imitator | reverse complement strand
TGTGACTGTGGTCCCTGAAAAACCAACTTAACCAGTTCTCCAGAGAGCTCTAGATGCAGAGCCCAAGGAGTTTGAGGAAACAAAGATTCTTGCTTCCATTTCCAGGCAGAGATAGTAGGCTCACCCATGAGAGGAACAAGGGGCCTGGCATGGATTCTGTACACAGAGCATTTCTTTTTGGACCTGGTCGGCCATTGAGGTCAGGAGCCAGGGAGGTTTTTCAGCTCTAAGATCAGAAGCTGATAAGACCTGCCAGGTGGAGATTGCTGTGGCCTGAGTCTTTGCACGCAGGCCACGGTTCCGGCCCACCCTGTTTCCTATAAGAAGAGACACTGAGGGACCTAGGGAGGGTGAGCGGGGAGAGGCCTGAGGAGGGGACTCACAGCCTGATGAGGAACGGGTGGCTGACTTCCTTCAGAACGGACTTCTCATTGTGCACGTGCTGCTCCTGCTTCAGGCGGATGACGTCGGGAATGCTCATCACCTTGAGGGCGAAGAAATGCTTGGCAGTCTTCTCCTTCACCAGGTGCACCTGCCCGAACGTCCCGGCGCCTGGAGAGAGAAAATCATCAGAGGTCATTAAGTCCCCTGACAAAGGGAGGAGGCACTGCAGCCACACGGCCCAAGGCTTTCAGAGACTTGGTGTTTCAGTCCACGGCGCACCTGGACTGAAAGCATTTCCTGGAATTTTCCACCGAATACAGAAATTGCTGGTGGCGGAGGGGAGGGAGAGAAGGTGAGAGAGACAGAGAGAGATCACCCTCTGTCTCTGAATGGTTCTTCAATCTGGGGACAAACTGGCCATAATTTCTGCAGATGAGTCTTTGCAGAGAGCACACCCACACACGCCACACTCCCACGAGGAGAACCATTAGAGTAACAGTAAATGGGTTTATGCAACATGGCTTTTTCTCTGCAGGCCCTCTGCTTTTATCAGAAATCCAGACAGAGTGTAAAACACACAGCCCTCCTCAACATGGCTCTTTCCTTAATGCACACTAATGCTTGCTCAAAGCACGGACTCTGTTTTCAAAAACCTGCCGTGGATTAAGACGAAGTGCAATAGGTGCCCACAAACAACAACAACAACTGCAACCACTACAAACGTAAAAGAAAACCAACATCTCACTGTGTGCTGCTGGGAGATTTTCAGTCCAAACACACTCTTCTCCTTCCCCTCCTCCATCTCTTCCTTCTCTTTTTTTCTCTTACACAATCTTCTCCTCCATTTCCTTTTTTCTTTTCCACTTCCTCCTCCTCCATCCCTTCCTCTTCCTCCCACTGGGGTGCATCTAAATGAAGAAATCTAATAGTCTATAAAAGGCTCCCGCCTGTAATCCCAGCACTTTGGGAGGCCGAGGTGGGTGGATCATGAGGTCAGGAGATTGAGACCAGCAAGGCCAACATGGTGACAACCCATCTCTACTAAAAATACAAAAAGCCAGGCATGGTGGCGGCGCACGCCTATAGTCCCAGCTACCCGGGAGGCTGAGCAGGCAGAAGAACAGCTGGAACCTCGGAGGCAGAGATGGCAGCAAGCCGAGATCGCGCCACTGCACTCCAGCCTGGACGACAGAGTGAGACTCTGTCTCCAAAAAAAAAAATCTCTACTGTATCTTGGGGGCACATTTTCAATCTAAACACGCTTTGCCGGCTCCTCTTCCTTCTTTCTCCTCCTCCTCATCCTCTTCTTCCTCTTCATCCTCCTCCTCTTCCTGTAACTGATCCTATAAGGTGTGCATGTGTTCACGTGCATATTGAAATATTCTTCACATAGCATAAATGTTCTTGGGTTAATGGAGAGAATGAGTTTGCTCTGTCGCCCAGGCTGGAGTGCAGTGGCGCCATCACAGCTCACTGTAGCCTCGACCTCCTGGGCTCAAGCTGGGCTCCCGCCTCAGCTACCTGGTTAATTTTTGCACTTTTGTAGAGAGGGTCTCACTACGTTGCTCAGGCTAGCCTTGAACTCCAGGCTCAAGCCATCCTCCTGCCTTGGCCTCCAAAGTGCTGGACCTACAGGCACGAGCTACTGCGACTGCTGCAGGATTTCTAGAGCATCTCTAAATTGCCTTTCATCTACCTCAGTTCCAGCGTCAGCAGGCCCTTACTGGCACACAAGTCATTTCTCAGCAATATTTTTAAACAACCCATTCACAGCTTCAGACTGAGATGAGCCACTGAAACAAAAACTGTCCTCCTGTGTCATGTGACCACATCCATCCCAGACAGCAGATGAAGCTTCTGAGAAACTGCCATTCAGAGAAAGGATGGTTTGGAGGTGTAACCTTCTGAGGAACCAGCATCTGTTGATGAGCAAAGCTCATTAATCAATACTGATCCATTTACCTCTCTGTTCACTTGCTGATAATTCTGTGCCTGCTTATGCTAGCTTGCAAGACCCAAGAGAACCAGGATCTTGTGGACACACCTGCGCTCCCATGTTTATGCAGCTCTATTCACAACAGCCAAGATGTGCAAACAACCGAAGT
>NW_016110137.1:9490-10860 GCF_001604975.1 Cebus imitator | reverse complement strand
GCAAAGCACATATTCAACAAAGCACTGCTGTTTAAGATATATAGTAGAGACCTCTCAAAATTTAACACCATAAAAGAGAAAACAATCAAATTAGAACATAGGCAAGCCAGTTGTGCTAATGCATGCCTGGAATTCCAGCAGTTTCAGAGGTCAAAGTGGTAGAATTGATTGAGCCCAGGAGTTCTATGGTAGCCTGGGCAAAATAGTGAGATCCCATCTCTACAAACAAATTAAAATTAGCCAGTCATAGTGGCACACACATGCCGTCTCAAAGCTATACAGGAGACTGAGGCAAAAGGGTCACTTGAGTTCAGGAGTTTGAGACCAGCCTGGGTAACATGAGATCTGATTTCTGTAAAGAATTAAAAAAAGGCTGGACACGGTGGCTCACACCTGTAATCCCAGCACTTTGGGAGGCTGAGGCGGGCGAATCACAAGGTCAAGAAATCGAGACAATCATGGCCAACACTGTGAAACCCTGTCTCTACTAAAAATACAAAAATTAGCTGGGCGTGGTGGTGCCTGCCTGTAGACCCAGCTACTCAGGAGGCTAAGGCAGGAGAATCGCTTGAACCTGGGAGGCAAAGATTGCAGTGAGCCGAGACTGCACCACTGCACTCCAGCATGGCAACAGAGCAAGACGCCATCTTAAAAACAATAACTAACCAACAAACAAGGAAAAGAACATTGGCAAGAAATCTAAAGGCAGGATATTTTACCAAAGAGAATATACAGCAGATGGCAAAAAAAAAAAAAACTATGAAAAGATGTACCTCATTACCCAATAGGGAAATGCAAATGAAAACCACAGTGATGCTACTACATGCCTATCGGAGTGCCTAAAACAACAAATGGTGACAACGTGAAATGCGGGTGAGGATGCAGAGACACTAGACCACTCATACACTGCTGGTGGGAATGTAAAAGGAAGATACAGAGACTCTAGAAAACAGCTTGGCAGTTTCTTCAACATACACACAAACTAAACTAAATACAAAACTACCACATGACTCAGCCACTGTCCTAGGCATTTACCCCCCTAAAATGAGTGGGTCCAGCCATCAACTTTTAATGTGTTTAAAGACCACCATTTGATGTGTTTCTGCCTTGACAAGGACCCTAATTGCACAAGCTATGCAACATTTAAATCAAGAGACTTTTCTCACAGACAGGATTGTGCTTTTGTCAAATATAAACTAGCATTTCTCTAAAAGACATAACAAGTGGCTGGGCACAACGGCTCACACCTGTAACCCCAGCACTTTGGGAGGCTGAGGTGGGCAGATTACCTGAGGTCAGGAGTTCAAGACCAGCCTAGCCAACATGGTGAAACCCTGTCTCTACTAAAAATACAAAAAATAGCCAGGGGT
>NW_016110137.1:5429-7456 GCF_001604975.1 Cebus imitator | reverse complement strand
GGTCTGAGAATTCCTGTAAGTCACAAATGAGAATATGCAGGTAAACACAGTGAATGGGAGGCCATTAATGCATCTCTTATTATGATTATTATTTTACCATTATTCCTGAGACAGAGGGGCAGGCTGTATTTACAAGGAATGGTGGTGGCCGAGGAGGAAGTTAGGCAAGGCTGTGAATCACTAAGTGTGTTACAGGCATAAAATCACAGTCCTTATATATCCTACTCTGTCAAATGATCTTTGTCAAACAAGAAAGTATAATATTTCATCAAATATTGGCTATACCACAGAACATATGCTACCTATTTTCTCTATCAACTACTCAGCTAAGCAGCTTCCAACATCTAGAATAGAACAGTATTTCAAGCCAGAAACAGATGCTCATGACCATAATCCCAGCACTTTGGGAGATCGAGGCAGGAGGGTCCCTTGAAGTCAGAATTCAAGACCAGCCTGGGTAACATAGCAAGACCTGATCTCTACAAAACTTAAAAATTTAAAAATTAGGCCAGGCAAGGTGGCTTATGCCTGTAATCTCAGCACTTTGGGAGGCCAAAGTTGTTTGATTACCTGAAGTCAGGGGTTTAAGACCAGCCTGGGCAACATGGTAAAACCTTGTTTCTACTAAATATACAGGAAATTAGCTGGGCATGGTGGTGTGTACCTGTAGTCCCAGCTATAGCTAGGAGGCTGAGGCAGGAGAATCACTTGCACCCAGAAGGCAGAGGTTACAGTGAGTCAAAACCATGCCACTGCACTCTAGCCTGGGCAACAAGAGTGAAACTCTGTCTAAGAAACAAAACCACAAAAAGAAATTAGCTGGGCATGGTGGTGTGAACCTATAGTCCCAGCTACTCAGGAGGCTGAGACAGGAGGATGGCTTGAACCCAGGAGTTCAAGGCTGCAGTGAGACATAATGGTGCCACTGCGCTTCAGCCTGGGTGGCAGTGAGACACTGTCTCTAAGAATAAAAAGAGTATTTCAACAATTCTCTTAATCTCAGTGTACAATTTTACACTGACAGGTGTACACACCTGTAAAAACCCACTTATGTAATTGTGAATTAAAGGACATTTTCTAGTGACTAAATGTCAACAACAATAAATTAAATCAATAAAATCAACTGACTGAATGTCAATTCAGAGACTGGCCTAAAAGAAAATGCCAACCCATGGCCTGGTGTGAGCGAGTAAAATAATAGAATGATTTGCATCCTGGTGATCAACTACCTCACCGGCCCCATTCAGCAATTGTGGTGCCTGCTTCTCCAGACCAGGATTCTCTACTGCATAGATGAAGTCTTCAAAGCCAGCAGAGGGGTATGCTACAGGCACAATGCATTCTAGTTTTTAGCAAAAAAAAAAAAAACACTCGAAGGGAGGAACATCTGCAAGAACACTCACCCAGGTCAATCATGTCTAGGACCCTCTGACCACAACACTGCCATTTGGAGGGTGTGGGAAAAATTTAAAAAGCCAGCCCATCCCCAAAACTGTACAATCCTGGTTAAATATTCTTAATGTGAGAATCATCATCAAAAACCTCATCATCAAGGTTTTTCCTGTTTCATCTTTCTCCTTGGAAAAGTCTTAAAATAAGATAGTTTTCTCTTCCACTGAAGACATAAAATTCAATAGCACATCCTCTTCAGATTAATAAAAGTTGGCTACACATGGTGATTACACCTGTAATCCCAGCACTTTAAGAGGTTGAGGCTGGTGGACTGCTGTGAGCTCAGAAGTTGGAAGCCAGCCTGGGCAAAATGGCAAAACTCCATGTCTACTAAAAATACAAAAATACACCACCGCTTATGGTGGTGTACATCTGTGGTTCCAGCTACTTGGGAGGCTGAGGCTGTAAAACCAATTGAACCTGGGAGGCAGAGTTTGCAGTGAGCAGGGTTCACACCACTGCACGCCAGCCTGGGCAAAAGAGTGAGACTCAGTCTCTTTAAAAAAAAAAAGAAAAAAAAAAGAAAACAAGAAAAGCCAGTTTTCTACAGATCTGCGTAATGATGGAGACAGCCT
>NW_016110137.1:0-3592 GCF_001604975.1 Cebus imitator | reverse complement strand
TCAGAGTGCACAAGAGAAGTGACTTTATGTTAGCCTGACCTACACACAATCAGTAAACAGAGTCTGCTATGAAATCTACGTTTCATGCCACAGGCAGTGCAGGTGGAAATCAGAGACAAATATCTGTGGTTATCTGTAACCTCTACTTCTAGCCAACAGCTTGTGGTATAAAGTGCTGAAACTCCTATAAAGGGAAAAGCCCAAATAGGCTTTAAGAGCTAATGGTCTGAACTTCATGTGGAATGTGACCTTCAAGGTCAACACTGGAATGGCGTTAAGGCCCAGGCCTGTGTAGAGGACAGTGGACACGTCTCAGCTCCCCTGCTCCCATCATGGCCTCTTGTATGTCCATTGCCAGCTTCTGTTCTCCTGTTTTATCACCGTTTCTTTTAATTTTCTGACTGGCCTTTCAAGGTAAATGGTAAGCTGAGAAGCTGAGACACTAGAAAATACAGCCTGAAAATACAGATTGCACTTCATTCGCAGGTAGCTGTTTTTGGAAAAAACAGTAATTATAAAAGAGCTTCAGTTGTTTTTTTGTTTGTTTGTTTATTTGTTTTTGTTTTTTTTTTTTCTCTCTCTCTCTCTTCAAAGCTTTAGTTGAAGCCATACAGGATTTCTTTGGTTTGGCCTCAAGCATGTTTATTTATGTTGGTTCAGGTCACTCATTCAGGTATGCCTTTAATTTAAAATTTTGGTTATGTTTAGAGTATGATGAAAATTTTTGTTCAGTTTTGTTTGGCCTTCTCTTCTGAACTAAATAAAACCATATACTGTGGTTTGGAAGAAAAAAAACATTTACTAAAAAATTTCAAAAACAAAAAGCTTTAAATAGTGATTACCCTCACCTCCAGTAAACAAAAATCTCCCATCTTCAAAATTTCTTTTTGATGTAAATTTTAGAAACAAAAAGACAAATAAATGTTTGCTGTGTACCTGGCTAAAATCTAATTTTTTAAAAAAACCCAAGAGCTCTACAGTCAAAGTCCATTTACTAAAACCGATATTCAGGCTATATATGTATATGCTAATTTGAGGCCTGTGGTGTTTTTCTATATGCTTATCAGTCAACTAAATTTCTCTCTCCCTAAACTCCTGCCAACTCTAGGGAGGGAGGTCTGTCTGATTTTTCTCTTGTTGACCTCTAACTTACACATTTTGTTTATTGGAAATGCCACAAAATAAAAAATTCTCTCCAAACCTGTTGGAAGGAAACATATTAGATATTGTTGGACAGTATCTGTACTGCTAAATTAAATGGCAATGTCTTATAAAATACTTGGTCACCCCATCTATCTATAAACAGCTCTGAAAAAACCCAGCACTTGGACAAATTCTCTCAAAAATTTTACAAGGTATGACCACCAATTTGTTTTAGATGGAGATTCTATTTTGAGAAAATCTACTAATAATCTGCCTCGCTTACAGGAAAACAGCTTTATTTACTGGGAAAATTCATTTGCCTTGGTGAGGCAGCTCTGTAAATCAATGACATGACTGTAGTTTTATTTGTGCCACTCTGATACCATCACAATTTGGCTTTTGGGGCACTTTTAACATTTCTCATGGAGATGTCTCCTCTTCCCCTCAACCCAATGTGAGACAGGATTAGCAGGGAATAAGCCTTCCCAGTCAGAGAGACACCGTAACACTTAAAATTTGATCACTGAAGCTTTCAAAAAGAAAGATTTTGATGAAAAACAGAAAAATAAGAAACACAAAACTATCTTATTCGAAGAAAGACAAAGCCCCCACTAAATTATCAGGCCCAATGAAGCAAAGGAATAAAAAAGCAGTCATGTCCTACTTACCCTCCAGGCCACTGAGCTATATCATTTCTTGCAGTTGCTTGCTATGTGGATTCCAGACTGACAAAAAAGTACTTATCAATGAACCTAACCATGCTACATGCTGTACACCATAACCTACAGTTCAACAATGTAGAGTAAATTACTAATCAGCATTATTTCCATGAACCAATAAAAATTTCTGACAAATAACTTTGTATTGGCACACTCCTTGTCCCTCTTTTTGTCTTTAAAAACCTGCATATAACAAAGATCAAATGGGGTTCATATCCAGGTAACTTGAGTCTGAGCCTTCCAGGCTCAAGTAAACTCTTTAACATTCTATTTTATGCCTTAGTTTATTTCTTTAGGTTAACAAATGTATAAAGCATCAGCACTTGGAACAAAACCAAAAGTAGCATTGCCAACATCAAAAATTAAATTTAAACAAGTCTCAAATGGGTTAAATAGGTGAGTCAACTGCATGAGCCAAGGCCTGAGACAGCGGCATATGTGCAACAGACTGAGGCAGAGAAACAACAAAAAAATAACCTTTTTGCCATAATATTAATGAAATGTTAAAAATAACATTCAGTTACTGAAAACTCAAAAAGGTAAAACCAAGCAAATCTCTGCTTCATGATAAATAGTTAAGCAACAAAAAAATGTCATGACAGTTAGTAGAAGGTAGATGAGATCAGGAAAACACCAGAACTGACTAAGCCCTGTTTATTCCCCATGGTGAGTCCATGGGGGGTTATATTCATATTTAAACTCAGAATAAAACAAGTAACTTATTTTAAGAATTATCAGGTGGCCGAGGCAGATGGACCATGAGGTCAGGAGATAGAGACCATCCTGGCCAACATAGTGAAACCCTGTCTCTACTAAAAATACAAAAATTAGCTGGGCTTGGTGGCGCATGCCTATAATCTCAGCTACTTGGGAGGCTGAGGCAGAAGAATAGCTTCAATCAGGAAGTCGGAGGTTGCAGTGAGCCAAGATCACAGCATTGCACCCCAGCCTGGCGACAGAGTAAGACTCCATCTCAAAAAAGGAAAGAATCCTCTTTTCTTTTCTACGTTGTATCACACAATCCACTCAAATTTTCAACCAAGGAAATAAAAATCTTACACTCCAATCACAGAATAAAATTCTTAAATATTGGGCACACTGGAATTATATGGCAGCAAGGTTTTATTTTTTTTTCAAAAGGAAAGCAGCCCAGGGAAGCATTCTCTTGTATTCACATTCACAAGAACCCACATGCTCAGTAGGTTAAACATGCTCCCCAGCTTAGTGTCCACCGTCCTTGTGAAGGTAGCCCAGGGCGGCTTACTCATAGGTGATAAGTAAAAAAAAATATTAGCACCTGAGAAATGAAATTTTGGGAGCTCCACAATTTCTACTGTCCTCTTCTCACAGTGTGAAAATGGTCTCTCCTCCAGGATATCAACTCTTACCAATGACAAAACTCATCTGGAGTCAGTTTAATGTTCTAATAACCTGTGATGACTTTTTTTCTGAAAATATTTTTGACTGCAAATGTGTGGAGCTCACTGAATGCAAACCAATTCTTCAACAATCTGTCCAACAGTTTAATTCTGTCATCACCCAGAGTTAGTACAGACCACACAAGTTCAGTGCTCAGTCGCACAAACTGCCCCCACTACAGATGCTGGTCTGGAGGGGGTGGCATCTACACTTCTGAGCATCTATCTATAAATCATGGGCTCCTGTAACTCCTCCAGTTCAGTAAATTGCTAGAACTACTCATAGTATTTATTCAGTAAAACACTGTACTA
>NW_016110136.1:0-2498 GCF_001604975.1 Cebus imitator | reverse complement strand
CACCTGTCTTGGCCTCTCAAAGTGCTGGGATTACAGACATAAGCCACTGCATCCAGGCTAATTTTTTTTTTTGTATTTTTAGTATAGACAGCTTTCACCATGTTGGCCAGCCTGGTCTCAAACTCCTGATCTCAGGTGATCTGCCCACCTCAGCCTTCCAAAGTGCTGCGATTACAGGCGTGAGCTACCACACCCGGCTCTGAACTCACTCAATACACTCTCTGAATCTCATTTTCTTCATCTACTAAATAGGTACAAAAATACTTCCAACACTACGTGGTTGTGTGAGGATTAAATGAAATAGATGTATAACACTTAATTTGTTGCTCAGCACATAGAAAGTCCTCCATAAATGTTAACTATTATTACCTGAAGAAATGCTCAGCCTCCATCAGTCCAGTGCTGGAATGGATCACATGTAAGAAACAAGTCTGACCTCGGAAAAAAGGAAAAAAAGCAAGTTAAAAGCAATTCTAAACCTTAATATATTAGTTCCAATTCAAAATCCACAGTAGCAACTCCTAATATCATCTTTCCCAATTTCCTTGGCTCACATTGTATCTCACAACCCTGCCCCTACCGTGAACCCTCTATATGTATTCCCATTGTCAATTCACAATTTAAAACAATTTTTTTTTTTTAAAGATGGGGTTTCACCATGTTGGTCAGGCTGGTCTTGAACTCCCGACCTCAGGTGATCCACCCGCCTTGGCCTCCAAGGTGCTTAGATTACAGGCGTGAGCCACCACGCGCGGCCCAGAACACCATCTCTACTAAAAATAAGAAAAATTAGCTGGACGTGATGGCGCACATCTGTAATCTCAACTACTAGGGAGGCTGAGGCAGGAGATCGCTTGAACCCAGGTGGCAGAGGTTGCAATGAGCCGCGATCCTACCATTGCACTCCAGCCTTGGAGACAGTGTCTCAAAAAAAAATGGCTCTACTCTAAAAGGAGCCATTTAGCCTAAAACAAATGGACACTAGACAGTAACTTAAACCCAAATGAAAAAATGGAGAACACTGGTGAAAGTAATTACATAAGTAAATATAAAAAGCTGACTCAAAGTATTTTTTGTTTGTAACTTTTTCCTTCTTATTTAAAAAACAATAGCATAAAGCTATCCTTATAAATTTGTGTTGATGGAGACACAATGTATGAAGATGTAAACTGTATGATAACAACACAAAAGAGGGGAGAGGCAATGGAGCTCCATAGGCACAAAGGTTTTCTATATACCGTAACTGAGTTGATATTAAATTATATTGTTTTTTTGTTTGTTTGTTTTGTTTTTTTGAGATGGAGTTTCGCTCTTGTTACCCAGGCTGGAGTGCAATGGCACGATCTCGGCTCACTGCAACCTCCGTCTCCTGGGCTCAGGCAATTCTCCTGTCTCAGACTCCTGAGTAGCTGGGATTACAGGCACGCGCCACCATGCCTAGCTAATTTTTTGTATTTGTAGTAGAGACGGGGTTTCACCATGTTGACCAGGATGGTCTTGATCTCTTGACTTTGTGATCCACCCGCCTCGGCCTCCCAAAGTGCTGGGATTACAGGCTTGAGCCACCGCGCACGGCTAAATTATATTGTTATAAATTAAAATGTTAACTACAATCCCTGTTGGAGACTGTCTCAAAACAAACAAACAAAGCACCACAGTACTGATAAAAGGACAGACCAACAGAAAAGAGAATCCGGAAGTAAATCTAAACATCCATCACCAAGTGATTTTTGACAAGGATGCCAAGAGCATTCATGGGGAATGAATAGTCTTGTCAACAAATGGTGCTGTGACAACCAGATAATCACATGCAAAAGGATGATGTTGGGGGGTGGGCGCGGTGGCTCACACTTGAAATCCCAGCACTTTGGGAGGCTGGGGCAGGTGGATCACATACATGATCAGGAGATCGAGACCATCCTGGCTAACATGATGAAACCCCATCTCTACTAAAAATACAAAAAATTAGCTGGGCTGGTGGCATGCACCTGTAGTCCCAGCTACTTGGGAGGCTGAGGGAGGAGAATTGCTTGAACCCCAGGGCAGAGGCTGCAGTGAGCCAAGATTGCGCCACTGCACTCCAGCCTGGGCAACACAGCAAGACTCTTGTCTCCAAAAAAAAAAGAAAGAAATGAACTACTGACATGTGCAATAATACAGATGAATCTCAAAATAATTATGCTGAGTAAAAACAACCAGACCAAAAGTAAATAAAGAGCACACAATCGGCCAGGTACAGTGGCTGACACCTGTAATCCCACTAACTTCAGGATGCCAAGGTAGGAAGATCACTTGAGGCCAGGAGTTTGAGACCAGCCTAGTCAACAGAGTAAAACTCATCTCCACTGAAAATTCAAAAATTAGCCAGATATGGTGGCACACATCCATGGTCCCAGCTACTCTGGAGGCTAAGGCAGGAGAATCACTTAAGCCTGGGAGACAGAGGTTGCAGTGAGCCAAGATTGTACCACTGCACTCTAGCATAGGCAACAGAACAA
>NW_016110135.1:0-2501 GCF_001604975.1 Cebus imitator | reverse complement strand
CCAGGCTGCCTCTCTCAGACCACCTCTCCCTCAGGAGATCAGCAGGCCCATCCCCTCCCAGCCCTGCTGGCCGACCCCCACCCCATCCCCACGTCCCTCAAGAGTACCCACCTGATGTCCCGGAGCCCAGGAAGAAGGCTCAACCTGGAGGGCCTGCACCAGCTGGGGCCTTCGCACGATGCCCACCAGGATCTGGGACTCTGACAGGTGGAGAGGGAGAGGGAGGGAGGCGCGTTACAAAGAAACAGGCCTGAGGGCAAAGCTTCTGGAAGCCCCCATGCTCCTACCCCAGCAGCTGCCCAGGGGCTGCCTTACAAGCGCCCAGCCCTCTCTCTTTTGACAAGTCAATCACCCCAAGGGAGGAAGGCGGTGATCTCCATTTTACTGATGAGGAAACTGAGGCTCAGGCAAAGTGACTTGCCCAAGGTCACACGGTTGCTTGCTAAGCCACAGAGCCTGGATGCAGATCCTGTCTGCCTCGCAGGTCCAAGCAGGGGGCAGAGGGCATCACACCCTCCCCCCACCCCCACCGACTTCCTCCTCCCTTCTGGCTGGCACCTGTGCTCTCCACCAGGGGATACTCGGCTACGTCTGTGGAGGTCACGACCTTGACCACCTCCTCTAGTGGCATGTCCTTGGCCAGCATGGTGATTCTGCGGTTCATGAAGTGCTCCACCCTCACGCAGTGGGAGCTGTGGGCAGAGGGCCTCCCATCAGGTCCCAGAGTCAAGGATGTCAGACCCAGGCCGGGCAGGGGGATGTGGTGGGAGCTTTGCTGGAACCAGAGACCCACGGCTCTGGAGTGTGGGCAGGGCTGGAGAGGTTCCTGGAATGAGGGACGCCTAGAACCTATTGTGGTAACCTGGGGACCACGTCCCTGATGGCCCAGGTCCGAATCCCCAGTCCCCTGGGTCCGTCCCCCTGTCCCCCAGACCAGCTCCACTTGGGTCTGTTTTACCCAGTTGCCTTCTCTGGAGAATTCCATTTGATTAAAAAGTGTATGTTGCCCCCAAGGAAAAACCTCAAAGTTTGAAAACCACTGGGATAAACAGCCCCATTTTACAGATGGGGAAACAGGTTCAGAGCAAGGCAGCAGCTTGCGTGTGCTTGGATCCTGGCCTCAGACCCAGGGACTCTCAGAGTCTCTTCGGTCTGCTTCTCTGGCGCCAGAAGCCGCTCTGGTACTGTCTGGTTGAGTGAAGACCTCAAAGCCCATTTCTATCCTCGTTCTACCTCCCGCTCCCAAAGTCCCAGCGAGGACTCAGGAGTGGGGAGAGGGGCGGAGAACTCTGGAATCTGATGCTGAGTCTCCACGTCACCTGGAGCAGGACACGGCCCCTCTCTGAGCCCCGGCTTCCTCACCCTGCACACAGAACAATATTCATGCTCCTGCTGTGAGGACCGGCTGACCGCTAGACAGACACTGAGGCCTAAAGGCCAAGGCCTTGCCCAAGATCACCCGGGGCACTGGGGAAGTGGAGACCGGAGCACAGCTGGTGTCACCCCTCCCAGCCCCCATGTCCAAGGTCAGTTGCGGTGGCGTTTTTTGGAGGTGCCCTCCACCCCCAGCCAAGCCCAAACACTGTGACCCCCTTCAGCCAGCCTGAGGTGGGCGCTGCTCACCCAATGTCGCGGCCGAGGATCCGTGGCAGGTATGGCAGCTTCTTAATGAGGATGGTGCCTTCATAGAGGGAGGGCTGGCAGCTCTGTGCAATGGCGTTGGCTGCCAGCACCGCCATCAGCACGGGCAGCGCATGCACTATCTGGCCAGTCAGCTCGAAGGCCAGCAGGGCCGTGGAGATGGTGTGGGTCACAGCCCCTGAGAAGGCCGCAGCCCCTGCAGGGGCAGAGTCAGGCAGCGTGGCTCAGGCCAGGAGTCAGGGGGCCAGCGGTCAGGAGCCGGCCTCATGTGAAGGCATAACTAGCCTGGCTGCGGCCAGGGACTAAGGTAGCATTTGTAAGAGGCCACAGTCTGGGCACTGTGGGAAGTGCCCCAAGGCCCAGGCTTAGTGAGAAGAGAGGTATAAGGGAGGGCACAGAGCTGGTGACGGGACAGAAGCCATGAGGGAGCGACGGAGCTCAGGGAATGGTGGGGCTCAGGAGGGACAAGCCCCCACAATGCAGGGCTCGGTGGCTGCTCTGGCCCTGGGGAACCACTGGCCGATTCTCCAGGTCCAGTCCAGCCCCATGACATTGCCCACCCAGCAGGGCTCTGACCCACTCACCTGCCAGGGCATACCCTCCGGGCATGATGGGATTGGTGATCCCTCCAGTCACGATGCCCTCAGGGAAGGTGACAGCAAGAGCCTCTCCCAAGAGGCGCCCGATGGCAGCTCCTGGCCACAGACTTAGGGTGAGGGGGAGCCAGGCTGACCCAGCCCCCATAGCCCTCCATCCCTAAGGACCATCCTCAGTACCACCCCAGAAGAGGGTGAACCAGGAACCATGGCCCTGCCCCAAGAACCCCGAAACTCTCAGAACCTCAGGGCCCCAGACTCACC
>NW_016110134.1:8903-10037 GCF_001604975.1 Cebus imitator | reverse complement strand
CACTGGGCTGATGCAGATACTGCTGTTGGGGAGGGGGTCCCTCCTCATAGGGCTCTGCCAACTTTCCCTTCCAGGAGGGCATCCTAGCCATTTCACCCATGCACTTGAGCTTGTCCTTGGAGTGAGATCTTTCTCAGAAGCTGCTACAAGTCTGGACCTCATGTCCCTGCCCTCTTCATGTGCTTTTCCAAATCTTCCTATTTCACTCAGGGATGTGGGATGATAATTGCCCTTCCGGTTTTTGTCAAAAATAAATTGTTTGAAAATTATCATACTAAAAACTTTATAAAGTGTTTAACTGTCTGTTCTTTCACTTGAGAACTAAAGTTCTAAGTAGAGAAGATTTGGTTCAGATATCGCTGTGGTTTACAAATTTAGGAGGATGTATGTGTGGAGCACGTACAAGAGCCTTTTACCCGGACATGTAACATATTTGAGTATATCTGTAAATGTGATTCCAGCAACTTGCATTTTTTTTCTCCTATCGTGCAATCGGGTTATTCCAGCTAATCATGTGTTGACGGTCATGGAGCCTTTCCAGTGAGTTCCAGAGAAAGGTACTGCCTCACCTCACTTGCGTCTAGGACACCACCCTCTTCTTGTTTTTCTCCTCCTGTTGATCCTTTCAAGTCTTTTTTGATTGTTTCTTATCTACCTATAGACAGTGGCTTGTCACACATTCATCCCAATTTTTTTTTTTTTTTGAGACAGTCTTACAGTGTCTTGCACGACAGCCTCGACCTCCTGGGCTCAAGTGATCCTCCAACATGAGCCTCTCTATTAGCTAGTAATAAAGGCATGCACCATTACACCTAGCTAATTAAAAAAATGTAGAGAGACGCAGCTCCGGAGTTGCTGGGCGGCATTTGTTGGGTCCGCGGCGTCAGGGACACGCAGTGGCCTGTCGCCGGCTTCGTCCAGCCCCTAGTGTGCCCTGCAGCAGGCAGAGCTCACACTCCTGCCCCTCAGCTGGACCGGGGTCCAGGCACCGCGTCGACCACGGCTCCGCACGACGCGGGGACTGGGCCGCAGCCCATGCCCGGAGAGGACTGCGTTATGGACATCTGCCTTACTTCTGCCGCAGCCAAGGGGTGCATGGCTTCGGCCGCGGCTCCAAGCAGCTGGGCATCCCCA
>NW_016110134.1:3512-6018 GCF_001604975.1 Cebus imitator | reverse complement strand
AATTGTTATTAGATTCTTTCCATTTATGAATAGCCTTATAATATGTTATATATAAATGCATATCACCTTATACACAAGGTTAAATACAAATACCCTCCTGGTTGGTCCCGGCTCAGCTCAGGGAGAGGAAGCCCTGCCTGAAAAAAGTTGCAGCCCAGGCTGTCACTCTTTCTTCATTTAGCCCAGTGTCTGGTCAAATCTTCTGTCATTCAGGGACTAAAGGGGGCGGGCCTTAAGCATTAGGTAGTCAGAGAGTTTAAACAAGGAACCGTCCAATAAGAAACGCAGCCGGAAAATGCAGGACGGCTTCTGGGATTTGGCGGGTCCTTTGTCTCTTCCTGCAGCCAGAGCCCCGGGTCTCGTCTTCGCTGCTCTGCTCTGTGTCCTCCGCTCCTGGAGGTCTAGTCTGTGTGGCCCTGTGACCTTCAGGTATTGAGAGATCCACAGCTGAGACCCCAGGAGCCGCTGAAAACCTGGAAATGGTGAGAGTGCAGGATCCGACATCTCGAGAGTGGGAAAGGGCTGGTTGGAAGCAGTGGGAAGTGGCTGTAGCGGTTCTCAGGACCCCAGCAGTCAGCTCCAAAATCTGAGGCCGAGTTCACCTTGGCACAGCTCGACCTTCAGCCCCCTTCAGTCATAAGATGGCGGCTGGGCGGACAAGCGGGACCTCAGGCATCCTGTTTCTTGCCTGCACAGTGACTGTGCCCCGGCCTGGAGCCCCCTGTGGGCAGCTCTGCACTCACCGCGCCGCGTGTCTCCCGCATTGTACCGGGACCACCGGAAGGTCGCCAGGGGAGAATCCTGACTTGGAGTGCGGGGTTCAGGAATCGGAAGAGCTTTTGGTCCCTCTTTTATAAAAAATTTATTGGAGTCCTCACAAAAATATTAAATAATTTATTCAAACAGTAATTCAAAAATTGTAGAGCACCCAGCTATGGTTTGTAGTTTGTGGTCCATGCGACAGGGTTTAAGAGAAGACTTTGTATAAGGTGCATGATTAAGAGAAACCTGCATTCATTAATCGGTTAGGTACAGTTAGGTAGTTTTTAATTTCCACTCTGAGCTTCTAAATTTCCTGGTTATGCAATCAGAGGTTAATTGAGAGTTTATAATTGGTAAAGTCTGAATTTTTTTCTCCCAATGTAGTAATTTACCCCCCCCCCCAAAAAAATGCACTTGAGTTAGATTTTATTTTTAAGTGAAAATCCAGACTAGAGCCGTGTCAACCTCATTGCCTGCCACTTAGTTATTTTCTCACACCACAGGAAAGTGATTTTCCCCTGCGTTTTTCACATGCGGCGCCAGCAACCTCTCAAGTCTACCTTCCACTCCCACCCTGCATTCCTTCATCCTAACCCTGGCTTGCAGTAAAATACTACATTTTCAGTTCTTTTTAACCTTTCCAAATGCCAGTTTCCTCTCCCTAATTCACATTATCAACTACTTGTCCTTTAGTGTACATTTTAGGTGTGGCATTTTCATTAATCATTTTTTTAAAAATAAGATGTAATCTCACTTTGTCACCCATGCTGGAGTGCAGTGAAGTGATCTCTGTTCACTGCAGCCTTTGCTTCACCGGTTCAAGCGACTCTCGTGCCTCAGTCTCTTGAATAGCTTGGATTACAGGTGCGCACCATCACACCCGGCTAAGTTTTGTATTTTTAGTAGAGCCGGGGTTTCACCCTGTTAGCCAGTCAGGTCTCGAACTTGTGACCTCAAGTGATCTACCCTCCTCGGCCTCCCAAAGTGCTGTGATTACAGAGGTGAAGTACTGCAGATGGCCATTAGTTAATCATTTTTTGACAAAGCGTTGGATGGGACTTTTACAAAGATGTGTTTTCTCTTTGAAAAATATTGTCCCTGAGAATAAAGAATAAACCCCTGACACTGTATTTTTTTTTTTTAAGTTTCTCTTTTCTTTTCATCTTCCCTAGGAGCAGAGGTCTTATCAGAATGTTTTTGGGTTAAGGATTCCCTTCAGAAAATTTTGGGGTCATTTGTCCTCAGTCACCCTGGTCCTGGGTTTCAGTACTGTTTGGGGATAAACCAAGATACCTGCCAAGGTTATGTTGCTGGAGTATCTAGTGAATGTCAGCTCCCGGGTTATTTTTTCTCACAGGACAACCTGAGGTATGAAGTGTAGCCTCTCAAAGAAGCAGGTGGATGTGGTGGGGCTGACAGGAATCTCCTGGTGTATTCTGTTTTTTGAAAAGCTAACCCCTTGAGACATTAAAACTGTGTTTACCCAACCCAGCTTCCATTTCTTGGAGACACATTGCTGGTCAGCCAATCAGATGCTGGTATTGAGGAAAAAACATAGTAATAATTTCTGACCCCTGGATTTTTTAAGGGGACCGAAAAATAGTGAAATAAATAAAGAAAAATACTGAGAAATTTATGAAAGAAAAAACGGCATCCCAAAAGTCAGAAACAACCTGACCCCAGTGAGATGGTGTAAGAACTTGCAAAGTAAAACGCATCTGGAGCACTCGCTGGGGCATGCATA
>NW_016110134.1:0-1173 GCF_001604975.1 Cebus imitator | reverse complement strand
ATCTAGAAGTCTCCTGGCATATCCCCACCCCCAGACACTGAATCTGCAGCAGCAACCTGTTTTCTCTGCCAGCCTAGGGTTCTGGACCATCTGTTTATACTCTCATCTGCCTGCATGGCATGGACATAGAAATAAACGAGAGTGCAGGTCCACCTGGGCCACTATCTGTAGCACAAACCGTTTCTTCCCCCTGCATGACACTTTCTCCCACCCATGGATTTTTTTTTCCTTTTAATGTTAATTTTTGGTTCAGGGGTACATGTGCAGGTTTGGTATACAAGTAAAATTGGGTCATGGGCTTTGACGTGTTGATTATTTTGTCACTGAGGTACTATAGCACCAAACAGGTGTTTTTCTCTGATCCTCTCTGTCCTCCCACCCTCCACCCTCCACTAGACTTCAGTGTCTGTTCCCTTCTTTGTGCCCATGTGTTATTATTTAGCTCTTACTCTTAAATAATAACCTGCATTTGACTTTCTGTTTCTGCATTAGTTTTCTAAGGATAATGGTCTCCAGCTCCATTCAGGTTGATGCAAAGGACATGATCTTGCTATTTTTTATGACCACACAGTATTCCATTATGTTTCTATACGTATTTTGTTTGTATTAAATCTTGTTTTATGTTATTTTACTTTTGTGGAAAAAGGGTCTTACTCTGTTGTCCAGGCTGGAGTGCAGTGGCATCATGTTGGCTCACTGCAGCCTCAACCTCCTGGGCTCAAGCAGTCTTTCTCCCTCAGCCTCCTAAGTAGCTATAAGTAGAGGCACACACCACTATGCACAGCTAATATTTTGTTTTGACTTTTTTGTAGAGATGGCATTTTGCCTTGTCTTTTAGGCTGGTTTTGAACTCATGAATTCAGGCCATCCACCTGACTCAGACTTTCAAAGTTCCGGGATTACAGGCAGGAGCCACCGTGCCTGTCTGTACCAAATTATCTTTATCCAGTCTGCCATTGCTAGGCATTTAGATTGATTCCATGTCTTTGTGTCTTTATTTATTTATTTATTTATTTATTTATTGAGCTGAAGTTTTACTCTTTTGCCCAAGCTAAAGTGCAATGGTGAGATCTCGGCTCACTGCAACTTCCACCTTCTGGCTTCAGGTGATTCTCCTGCCTTAGCCTCCCGAGAGTAGCTGGAATTACAGGCACATGCCACCATACCCAGCTA
>NW_016110133.1:0-2508 GCF_001604975.1 Cebus imitator | reverse complement strand
AGATCACGATGTGTCTAGAGACTTGCCTTCAATGAGAAGTGGCCGGGCCAGGTGGCTCACACTTGTAATCCCAGCACTTTGGAAGGCTGAGGCAGGAGGATCTCTTGAGCCCAGGAGTTCAAGATCAGCCTGAGCAACATAGTGAGACCCTGCTTCTACAAAATAAAATTTTTAAATCGGCCCAGACGCGGTGGTGCACACACGTAGTCCCAACTACTCAGGAGGCTGAGGCAAGGGGGATGGCTTGAGCCCAGGTTCACAGTGGCTCCGATGGTGCCACTGCACTCCAGCCTGGCCAACAGAGTGAAACCCTGAAGAAAGAGGGAGGCGAGGGAAAGGAAAGGAAAGGGGGGAGGGAGGAAGGAGAGAGAAAGAAGGAAAAAGAGAGGGAAAGAAGGAGGGAGGGAGGGAGGGAGCAAGGAAGGAAGGAGGGGAGGGGGAGGGAGGGAGGAAAGAAGGAAGGGATAGAAGGAGGAAGGGAGGGAAGGAGGAAGGGAGGGAAATAGCTAGAGAGAGAAAGAAAGAGAGGGACGGAGGGAGGAAAAGAGCCAGGAGAGAGAGAAAGCAAGAGAGAAAGAGAGGGGAGGAGGGAAAGAGCCAGAGAGAGAGAGAGAGAAAGAAAGAAAGAAGAAAGAAAAAGAAAGAAAGAAAGAAAGAAAGAAAGAAAGAAAGAAAGAAAGAAAGAAAGAAAGAAAGAAAAGAGCGAGCGAGCCAGAAGTCTGATGGAAGGGGAGGAGCCAGGAAGGAAGGGGAGGAGCCAGGAGAAAGGAAGACTTGCGCCCTGCCAGGCTAGGGAATAGATGCCTTCAGAGTACAAGAGACGAGGGGCTGCGAGCTTAGGCAGTGGAAAGGAGGAGGGAGGAAGGGACGCATGCAAACAATATGGGATCAGGTCAAACTGTCCCCATCTCCTCCTCCTATCCCCATAGCCTAGAAATTGAAAATTGGCCTGGATGACAGCCAGACTCTGTCTCAAAAAAACAAAACAAAACAAAAACATGGAAGAAAAGGGAAAAGCAGTGAAGAGTTGAGCCCCTCCTCACAGGCACCAGGAGACCTAGTTTAAAACCTGGTTCTGCCACAAACCTGCTGTATGAATCAGGCAGAGTGATGTCCCTTCTCTGAGCCTCAGTTATTTGTAAAAATCTACCTCTTACAGTTGTGACGAGGCCGGCTCAGTGGCTCATGCCTGTAAACCCAGCACTTTGGGAGGCTGAGGCAGGAGGATCCCCTGAGGTCAGGAGTTCAAGACCAGCCTGGCTAACATGGCAAAAAACCCATCTCTACTAAAAATACAAACAATTAGCCGGGCATGTTGGCAGGTAATCCCAGCTACTCCGGAGGCTGAGGAGAATCGCTTGAACCTGAGAGGCGGAGGTTGCCGTGAGCCGAGACTGCACCACTGCACTCCAGCTTGGAAAACAAGAGCGAGATTCCATCTCAGAACACAACACAAAACCTTGTATTTTAAAAATATATTTTCCTTATGTGTGTAAATCTCATTTTTAAAAACATAAAAAAGATAACAGCTTATGTACGATGAGGACTAAATGAACATATCGCAGTCAGTGGTGTGTAAATCATGCAGCATTACCTAACCCAAGGCATCATTCTTAATCAACTGGATACTTAAACCCTGCAATGTAAATAACAGCTTAAAGACAGTCCTAGTTTGCAGACAGGAAAAGACTGGAAAAGAGTTCAACATCATTGCCCATAGCTACAGCTCAAACCAGAGCCTGAGCTGGACAGGGAGTCTTGTCTTCCTGACCGAGGACTGGCGGGATCCCACCTACCCAATACAAACGTGAATTCCACCTCAGCCAATGACCAGGTGGTGGGGGGTGGGGGGAAGGTCCTGAAACGGTGGGAGACTTCACAGCCTGGGCCCTTCCTTCAATTCTACTGGAAAGCCTCAGTGTGTTTCCAAAAAGAGAGGTGAGCCGGGTGCGGTGGCTCATGCCTGTAATCCCCGCCTGGATGACAGGGTGAGACTCTGTCTCAAAAAAAGAAAAAAATAAATAAACAAAACAGAAGATCTTCAGGATCTTTGGCTAGACAAAGAGATCTTAAAATTGCCACCAAAAGCATGATCCATAAAAGGGAAAACGGGGCCAGGCGTGGTGGCTCGCACCTTTAATCCCAGCATGTTGAGAGGCCAAGGCAGGCAGATCACAGGGAGATCGAGACCACACTGGCTAACACGGTGAAACCCCATATCTACTAAAAATACAAAAATTAGCCAGGCATGGTGGCAGGTGCTACTGGGGAGGCTGAGGCAGGAGAACTGCTTGAACCCGGGAGGCGGAGGTTGCAGTAAGCTGAGATTGCACCACTGTGCTCCAGCCTGCATGACAGAGCGGGACTCCATCACACAAAAGAGAGAGAGAGAGGTGAGACTTTCCTTGGGATGGGTTACTATGGAATCCTGAGATGCGCCCCGAGAGTTCTAGAACATCCAGCACCTCTGAACCACAGAGTCAGGCCTTTCCATCAGGAAATGAGCTG
>NW_016110132.1:0-2509 GCF_001604975.1 Cebus imitator | reverse complement strand
CTTTATGCTAACAGTTTGAAAGCTTCCATGAAATAAATATGTTTCTAGGAAAATAAAACTTATAAAACTCACTTGTAAAGAAAAAGAAAGCCAAACGAATCTGTGACAGTTGAAGAAACTGAATTAGTAGATTAAAATCAACCTATAAAAACAGTTCTACTAAACGTTCGAAGGAATGACAACTCTAGGCCAGGAATGGTGGTTCACACCTGTAATCCCAGCACTTTGGGGAGCCAGGTCAGGAGAATCATTTGAGGTCAGGAGTTCAAGACTAGCCTGGGCTGAGACCCCATCTCAATTAAAAACAAACAAACTGACAATTCTAATTTTATAAAAACCCTTTCAGAGACTAGAAAACGAGATAATATCCCCTCAAATCTTTTCTTTTTTTTTTTTTTTTTTTTTTTTTTTTTTTTTTTTTTTTTTTTTTTTTTTTTTTTTTTTTTTTTTTGAGATGGAGTCTCATTCTGTTGCCAGGCTGGAGTCCAATGGCACCATCTTGGCTTACTGCAACCTCCACCTCCTGGGTTCAAGAGATTCTTATGCCTCACCTCCTGAGTTGCTGGGATTACAAGCATGCACTACCACACCCAGCTAATTTTTGTACTTTAAGTAGAGACAGAGTTTCACCATGTTGGCCAGGATGGTCTCGATCTCCTGACCTCATGATCCTCCTGCTGCCTCAGCCTCCCAAAGTGCTGGGATTATAGGCATGAGCTACCATGCCCGGCTGATGCATGGGATTTTTTACAGACATTGCATTTGTGTTTAACCTGGGACCTTGGATACTGTGAGGACAGCAAAGAGATACAGAAGCCCACCCAGGAAGAGGAAGAAGTCAATCAGACTGGGTGTCTGGGAGGCTAGCAATGGGTGCCAGGCACTTTTGGGGAGCACAAGGAATGTTAGGCAGAATCAAACCTCCCCGAGGAAGGGAGAAGTATGAATAACTCACAACCAATGGCCTTGAAAGGGTGGGAGAGGACGTGGGCTGGGGATGTCATTATGCTTCCCGAGGCCTGCAGAGCCCCAAGCCTTCTCCCCACCCTGTCATCTCAGAACGTCTCACCTAAACCAGTCTTCGGACTTGTAAGGGGTGGAAGTGATGCCCTGAGGTTACGATTGGAGGCTGTCTATGGCGGTGGGGAGCACCTACATGCTTGGAGATGAGGCTTCCCCTGCTTTGAAGGATCTCACCTCTGGATGGCCTTAGCAATGGCTCCTCAAGGCTAAATGGCTATGACTGCATCCAGTGGCACTACAAATGGGCATAGAAATATATGAACATATGCAATTTTAAAAACAAAAATGTTGTCATTCTTTACCTATTTTTCTTCATTGTGTCTCTTCCCCCTTAAGATTATATCATGGAGATCTTTTCAAGTCAATAGATATTAGATTTGTCTTATTCCTTTTAAAGCTGAACGGTATTCCATTGTATGACTGTGTCTTCACATGCAGGTTATTTCTAACTGTTTCTAGTTATAAATAATGTTGCAAAGCCCATATTAAAAAAAAAATAGAGATGGGGTCTCACTATGTTGCCTAGGCTGGTCTGGTCTTGAACTTCTGGACTCAAGCAATCCTCCTGCCTTGGCCTCCCAAAGTGCTGAGATTACAGGCATGAGTCACTGCACCTGACCTCCAACCTTATACATATATCTTTTTAAACTGTTTCTAATATTAATAAAGAATATAGGACTAAAGTGGAATTGTGGGGCCTAATAGAATGCCCACTGCTATGATTTGAATGCATGTGTCCCTCTGCAATTCATTATGTTGGAAACAATACCCAATGTAATAGTATTAAGAGATTGAGCTTTCAGGGGGAAGTGATTAATCATGAGCACACTGCCCTCATGAATGGGATTACTGCTCTTACAGAGAGGTTGAAGAGGGTACCCAGTCCCTTTTGCTCTTCTGCCTTCTGCTACATGAACACTCACCAATAAGGCACCATCTTGGAAGCAAAGAGCAAACCCTCCCCCAACACCGAAAGGGTCTTCAGTAGTGGACTGACTTCCCAGTCTTCAGAACTGTGGAAAATAAATTTTTGTTATTCATAATTACCCAGTCTAAGATATTTTGTTATAGCAGCAGGAATGGACTAGATGCCCACTTATATTTTGATAGATACTGATGTCATGCCCACAAACAAATGACCGTAATTTAAGTAGTTAGGTAAACAAAGTAGAAGAAGGTAATAAAGAGCACACATTAATGAGATAATATAGAAAAACACAGTAGAGATGCTCAACCAAGCCCAAACTTGTATTTTTGAATAGACAAATGACATAGACAACCTTGTAACTTTAATTAAGACAGAAAGAGGTTGTATAAACAATATGGATGTATGAAAAAGGGATATAATTACAAATGCACAGATTAAAAAAATAAGCAAATACTGCAAACAACTTTATGCTAACAGTTTGAAAGCTTCCATGAAATAAATATGTTTCTAGGAAAATAAAACTTATAAAACTCACTTGTAAAGAAAAAGAAAGCCAAA
>NW_016110131.1:0-2511 GCF_001604975.1 Cebus imitator | reverse complement strand
GGCTGGATGTGCAGGACAGAGGCAGCGTGACCGCCCAGAGAGAGAAGAGGCCGGGCCCGAGGCCCAGGCCAGCCATGCTGGGAACCTCTTGTTGCCCCAGGGCCTTCTCGGGTGGGACTCACCTCCTTCTGATTCAAGGTTAAAGTTCCTCCCTGGCTTGTCCCCTCCCCTGCCTAGGCCATTCCACCTGACAAGACTACGCACTTGGCTTTGCCTGGCTGCCCCAGTGCCCCTGAGACCGGCCACGCACCAGCTACCCTCTGCCCTGCACCAGACGGTGTCCCCGCCCCTGCTTCCTGGGCTGATCAGAGCATGACTGTGCTGGCTGAAGATGTCGTGGAGACCCCTGGGAAGAACAAGAGCTTGTAACTGTACCCTGGCTGGGTGAGAACAGATGCCTACGAAAGTGACAGGTCAGTGAGTACTTGCATGAAAAGGGCTCCTCCCTCCCTCAGTTGGTCTTATTTTGACATTATGAGTGAGGGACAAGTCCTCAGTTCTTGACTGTCCCAGCCATGCTCAGAACACTGCCCCCAGGGGCAACATGGTGCTTCGGTGGTGGGACAGTGTCTCTGGGACAGAGCCTCACAGGAGAGGGGGGCTCACAGGAGCCCGTGGTGCCAGCTGCCCTCTGGGGGCATCACATCCACCTTCTTAGGCCATGATGCAGCTCACTATAAACCTAAGACACCCACGGAATCTATTGTAACGTAATTCCAGGCACTTTAAGGCACTATCAGTTATAACCACCAAATAAAACCAAACCTGGATCAAAATTTATTTCATGTCAGAATTTTATCATAGTTATAAACTCTGTCAGGGCTTGAAAGCACTGTGACATTAAATTCATCCACACTGCAAGACAGGACGCCAGGGAGGGGACAAGTCACATTTGTTGGTTTTATTTTACCACCAGTACACTGAGAAATTAAATGGCCGCTGTTTCCTAAATATGCCAAAATACACAGTTAATTTTGTTCTCCTGCTGGAGCCCACCATGCAGTTGACATTAACATTTCTTCCCGAGTGTTTCTGAGTCATCCCTCGATGGTCCAAACTGTTCTTCATTTGGTCATGGTTATCAACCTGCATAGAAATTAGAAGGTATTGACAAGCAATGGATATGGCTATGGGGGTCTAGCCCTGGGGTTCTCACCTCTGGCTACAAAAGGGACATTTAAAAAAATCAAATGGCTGGTCTTACCTGAACAACGCAAAGCAAGCCCTTTAACCCTTTGCAATGGGTACCATGCATGAGAATTTAAAATCTGATTTCCTAAGTGAATCTGTGGCAAGGCGAGTGTTTTCAGCCACAGCCTCGAACCAGCGCTTCCCAAAATGAGCGGGGTGAGCAAGCTTCCTAGGCATCTGGTTACGACGCACATTCCAGCTCCGTAGGTCCAAGGCAGGGCTAGGGAGACTGCATTTCCAACACGTCCCCACGGACATGGATGGTGATCTCCAACAAGACCCTCCAGCAGGAGAGCAGAGCCCTCGGCCGATGATGCGGGGTCCTGTCCCTGCCATGCTCGCTGTGAAGCCAGAATCTACACAGGGCCTCCCTGAGTGAGAGCAGCTCTGGCCCTGGACAGTGGTACATGGCTCCCAGCTCCCACCTGAGGTCCTTCCATCTCTCCATAGCTACGTCACTATGCTATGCTGAGAATGAGGGCGACAGGGCACTGCCTCGCCATCAGGAACAGCACCTGCTCCCCGCACAGAACTGTGGATGTCAGTCGTGTGCTCCATCTAGAGAAGCTGAGATACAGGCGTTGAGAAAATTCCATGGTAACCAGGCCTATGGTCCTGCATCATGCTGGACGGATGCCCTTACCCTTGGCTCCACAGCCACCACAGGGCCCTTATCCGAGACCATGTGGCTCTGAGCAAGGGGAACATTCTGGTGAAGGAGCAGCTGGATGACCAGCGTGAGCACAGGATAAGAAAATGACCCTTCAGCCTGCTTCGGCCAGCATGCAATGACAGGACACTTAACCACTCAGAACATTCGGGTGACAACAGCTAAACTCTTCTGGAAGGGCAAGGCCAGCTGGATTCCACGATATAGAGAAACAGCACGTGGTTTTCAGCCAATCAGACCCAGCAATCTCTGCAGTCTTTACCTGATTAAATAATCCTGAGCTCTTACCAGCAAAATGGAGGGAGAGCAAGATGAACCTGTCCGCCGTCCTCCGCATGGAGACAGGGGTGAGGAAGCCCAGGCTACGACTGAAGTCTTCAAGACGGAGGCCGTGGAGCTGGAGGAGGGAGCAAGCGCATCACCCGCAAGCCATGGACCCACCCTGGTGCCTCAGTGGTCCCCTCAGTCACCGCTTGCTGGCTAAAACTCAAGGGCGGCTCTGCCTACCACTCTAGCCACCAAGGGCTGCAGGGGAGGGGACAAGCCAGGGAGGAGCTTTAACCTTGAATCAGAAGGAGGTGAGTCCCACCCGAGAAGGCCCTGGGGCAACAAGAGGTTCCCAGCATGGCTGGCCTGGGCCTCGGGCCCGG
>NW_016110130.1:0-2512 GCF_001604975.1 Cebus imitator | reverse complement strand
TCTCTACTAAAAATACAAAAATTAGCAAGCGTGGTGGCGGGCGCCTGTAATCCCAGCTACTTGGAAGGCTGGAGAATCACTTGAACCTGGGAGGCAGAGGTTGCAGTGAGCAGAGATCGAGCCACTGCACTCCAGCCTGGGTGACAGAGTGAGACTTCGTCTCAAAAAAAAAAAGAAAGAAATACTCAGACATAGAGGCTTGCGCTGATAAGAAGAGCTACCCTGGACCAGGCACGTCCACCTTGGAGTGTTCTGCACGCCCCCAAAACCTCCTACCTATTTCATAGGTGCTCAGTAGGAAGAGATAAGCAACATGGCGTAACTCAGGCTAAGAAGCCCGCAGGTGCACTAGAAAGGGTAGGGGTGGCGACTCAGAAATTCACGCCTTCTGTAAATGAAGCACCCCTCCCAGGAGCTTGTCTATAAAACCCTCTGCATTTCACTGTAAAACGGCAGCCCATCTCCCTGGGACCCCTCTCTGATCTAGAGAACTTTCTTCCTTTTGCTTACTAAACTTCTGCTCTAACCTACCCTCTGGTAGGAAATCTGTGTCCTCGATTTCCTTGGCCATGAGACCAAGAACTTCAGTGACACCTCAGACAATGAGGCTGCTTTCACCGAGACACAAGCTCAGGGCTCTGCAGAATGGGAAGGCCGACGGCTATCACCGCGTGTGTGAGGGCAGGCGGAGGAGGTCGCTGTGTTTCAACAGTTCCACACCACGGGTAGAGATGCTGTGGCTGACTCCATCCAAGGTTTAATTTCTTTGCAATAATCATTTCAGAAGCTAGAGCATTAACAGGCTTTTGTGGGGGAAGAAAGGTTAGTAACTCTATCTCTTGAGCCCTTGCTAAAATGCTCAGCTTCCAGAAATCTCCAGGCTCGCCAGATTGGGAGGGGAGCTCACCCTACACCCCCTCCCACCTCGAGGCTGCCTTTTTCTGTAAATGACAGGGAAGTGGGTGAGGAGGGAGGATGGGGACAGACCTCAGGGGGTGGGAGTGTGGCTCCCCCCACCAATGTATCACACCTATTTTACACTCAGATTTGTCCATACACCGGGCCCTGATCACAGGAAGCCCATCTGTAAGCCCCAGGGAAGGCAAATGCCAACTTGAAGCCCTGGTTTCTTACAGGCACCCGGGCTGCTCCCGGAGGTACAGAGAGATGGAGACAGGCCCATCCTGCAGACAGCAGCCTAGCTTTCTGAGTTTGGACCAGATTGTATGAGATAAGGGAGAAGAAGTCTTCGGATAGCTCTGAAGAGAGCCGTCTGACCTCCAAGTACCCTGATCTTTTTAAAATAAATTAGAAGAGAGGCCTCTGAAGAGCCACAGTGGTCTCGATCACCTTTCCAGCTCTCCGGGGGAATTTATGAAACTCCATTGTGCGCGCTGGCTCTTACCAACATCGGCCTCCTGCCTCTCCATACCCCAGCCTAAGGCAGCAGGTGGAGCCCACCAGTAAACACTTTTTTGGATTCGCTCATAGTTTTTTTTTTAAGCAAATTAGTTGCCAGTATTTAAAAATCAGAAGATTTCGCATACACCTCAAGTTCCTGATTTCTCCTGAAAAATCAGAAGACCAGGCCACATAGGACCTGCCATTCTGTGTAGCAATGCAGGGCTGAGCAGGGGCTGCCCGCGTGCCCACCCTCACCCAGCAGGACCCTGCCTTCTCTGCCGCAGCCCCTCCTGGCAGCATGCACCTTACCTACATACTTGACCAATAAACATGTCGCTTGACAGCCTCTCAAAGTATCACTATCTCTTTTTCTTCTTTCTCTCTTTCTTTTCCTATTCCCTCCCTCCCTCCCCTTTCGTCCCTCTCCTTCCCTTCCCCTTCCTCTCTCTTTCTCTCTCTTTCTTTTTTTCCAGAAGCACAGTCACCCTATGTTGCCTAGGCTGGTAGGCAACAGGCCTCAAGCAATTCTTCTGAGTAGCTGGAACTACAGGTTTCTACTCAAAAAATACAAAAATCGGCCGGGCAAGGTGGCTCACACCTGTAATCCCAGCACTGTGGGAGGCTGAGGCAGGTGGATCACGAGGTCAGGATTTGGAGACCTGCCTGGCCAACATGGCGAAACCCTGTCTCTACTAAAAATACAAAAATTAGCCGGGCGCGGTGGCGGGCGCCTGTAGTCCCAGCTGCTCGGGAGGCTGAGGCAGGAGAATCGCTTGAACCCGGGAGGCAGAGGTTGCACTGAGCCAAGATCGCGCCATTTCACTCCAGCCTGGTCGACAGAGCAAGACTGTCTCAAAGAAAAAAAGCTCAACAAACTACCTCTCACCCCCAAAACTATCGTCACCTCCCAAATCATTAACGCCCCTTCCTGACCAAATCTAAACTATCGCCCAGAGCTTCTTCCCAAATGGCTCGGCCAGCTCTGCTGTCCCACAGGCGTCCTGTAGGATCCGCTTCGCATTTATAATATACAGCACCCCACTCCCAGCCCCGCCCCTGCCCCACCAGCCACCCTCACTCCACCGCACCCCTACCCATCACATTCCCC
>NW_016110129.1:0-2513 GCF_001604975.1 Cebus imitator | reverse complement strand
CCCAGCACGTTGGGAGGCCAAGGTGGGCAGAATACCTGAAGTCAGGAGTTCGAGACCAGCCTGGCAAACATGGTGAAACCTTGTCTCTACTAAAAATATAAAAATTAGCCAGGTGTGGTGATGCATGCCTATAATCCCAGCTATTTGGGAGGCTGAGGCAGGAGAATCACTTGAACCTGGAAGGCAGAGGTTATAGTGAGCTGAGATTGCACCACAGCATGCCCCTCAAAAAAAAAACATTGGGATATTTCTTTATTACACTTTCAGAAACTTCTTCCATAGCTCCAAAGCTCTCTCAAACAAACCAAACATGATGGGGATAGCAGATAATCCTCTAAACATTTATGAATCAATGTAAGCTGCACATTTATCATCAGGCATCAGATAGGCAGTTTTATAAATCACATTTTCAAAATAAGAAAACATGAATAATATAATGACTGATACATTCTAAAACAAATTTAGAGGAACACACACATAACTATATAAGATTTATAATCTAGCTATAGAAATCTCTAATCAGAATTTTTTCTGTATGGAATATCAATAAAAACCCTTTAAAAAACACCACATATCTGATAAAGGATTTATATCAAGGTATATAAGGAAAGTTTACAACTTAATAATGATAAGGCAATCAATCATAAAATGGGCAAAATATTTGAAGACACACTTGAACAAAGAAGATATACAGATAGCAAACGAGCAAAAGATAAGATCAATATCATACTCATTAGAGAAATTTAAGTTAAAGTTATAATGAGATATATACCTACCAGAACAGCTAAAATTTGAAAAGAATGACAATACCAGTTGTTGGTAAGAATATAGAGTAACTGGAATTCTCATTCATCGCTAGTAGGAATGCGAAACTTTGGAAAACTTAATGGTGGTGGTTTTATAAAGTTAAACTTACTCTTACCACATGGCTCAGTAATTCAACTGCTTTGTATTTACCCAGAAGTAAAAACATACTGGCAAATGAAGACCTGCACACAAAAGTTTATAACAGCTTCATGTATAATGGCCCCAAAGTGGAAACAACACAAAGGTTCATCCACTGGTGAACAGGTACATAAATTGGTATGTGTCCATACAACAGAATATAACTCATCAATACAAAATACAAAATACTGATTAACAACATGGGTGAAACTCAAAAACATTAGATTAAGTAAAAAAATGTAACTTATGGCTGGGCGCGGTGGCTCATGCCTGTAATCCCAGCACTTTGGGAGGCCGAGGCAGGTGGATCACTTGAGGCCAGGAGTCTGAGAACAGCCTGGCCAACATGGTGAAACCCTCGTCTCTACTAAAAATTAAAAAATTAGCTGGGCATGGTGGCACGTGCCTGTAATCCCAGCTACTCAGGAGGCTGAGGCAGGAGAATCACTTGAATCCAGGAAGCAGAGGTTGCAGTGAGGCAGGAGTTACAGTGAGCCATGATTGTGTCACTGCATTCCAGCCTGGGGAACAGAGCAAGACTCTGTCTCAAAAAAAAAAAAAAAAGAAAGAAAGAAAGAAAATTGATGTAGTTTGGATGTGTGTCCCTCCAGATCTCATGCTGAGATGTGAGGCCCAGTGTTTGAGGTGGGGCCTAGTGAAGGTGATGGGGGCAGATCCCTCATAAACAGCTTAGTGCCCTCCACATGGTAATTAGTGAGTTTTCCCTGTGAGTTCATGCAAGAGCTGGTTGTTTAAAGGAGTCTGTATCTCTTTTTTGCTCCCTCTCTCACCATGTAATACGCTGCTCCACTTTGCCTTCCACTAGGATTATAAGCTTCCTGATGCCCTCACTAGAGGCAGATGCCAGCACCATGCTTCCTGCACAGCCTTATGGTTCTATAAGCCAAAATAAGCCTCTTTTTCTTTACAAATTACCTGGCCTCCAGTATTTCTTTATAGCAATGCAAATAAACTAACAAAGCAATTCTCCCCAAATTGATTTACATGATAGTCAATGTAGTCCTAATCAAAATCTCAGCAAGTTTTTTGCCAAATTTGACAGGTTGATTTTAAAGTGAATGTGGAAAAGCAAAGGAACAAAAATCACCAAAATCATTTTGAAAAAGAAAAAAGTTGAAGGAGTCAGAGGTCACATGATGGGATTTCAAGACTTACTATAAAGCCATAATAATCAAGCTGTGATATTTGTATGAGTATAGACATACAGAACAAACGAATTTCTGGATTCTGTTTAGAATCCAGAAATAGACCCATACACATATAGTCAAGTAATGTCGACAAAGATGTCAAGGTAAGTCAATGGGAAAAAGCCTCTTCAACAAATAGTGCTAGAAATGGATGACCATATGCAAAAAGAGGGGGAAAAAAATAAAAAAAAAGAAACTACACTCTATTCTTGTACAACATGCAAAAATTAACTCAAACTGGATCATAGACCTAATTGTAAAACCTAGAACATAAACTTCTGATTTAAAAAAAATAAGGCCAGGCATGGTTGCTCATGCCTATAATCCCAACACTTGGGAGGCCAAAGTGGGCTGATCGCT
>NW_016110128.1:3949-5685 GCF_001604975.1 Cebus imitator | reverse complement strand
AGCAAAAGTGCAGGGAAAATGTGGGAGCTGCAAGATCAAAGTCAGATTCCCAGTCTCCCTAAAGGCCTGGATTCCCCTAGAAACCCATGGCCCCACTGCCTGGAAGGAGGGATGAGGACCCAAGGGAATGGTTCTGGGCATTAACTGGTCCAGGCAGGAGGCGGCTCCCCATATCCCACCTTTCCCGTGCCCAAGGGAGCCTCTCGGGGGACCCTCATCACCTTCCCCCACCATCGCACAGCAGCCCGTACCTGGCCTGTATCAAAACACTCTTGGGGGCAGCTGCTCTGGGTGTGTTCCTGTTGCCCTGATGCTCCCTAGAACTCTGGGGAGAGAGGCTCACCAGGGTCATCCAGAGAGTCCCTGAACCCACTCTGTCCCAACACATGAGACTTCACTCCGGAGGAAATAGGAAAAGGGAGTGAATCCCATGGGCTCCCCTCCCACAAAGAAAGCTGTATCTGTCACTTGGATGCAAGGTGGGCTATGAGGCTGGAGAAAAGTTCCCAAGGACCACGCCTCCTGGAGTCTTTTTGAGATGGCATCTTGCTCTGTCTCCTAGTCTGGAGTGCAATGGTGCAATCTCAGCTCAGTGGAACCTCCGCCTCCTGGGTTCAAGCAATTCTCCTGCCTCAGCCACCTGGGATTACGGCGTGCGCCACTACGCCTGATTTTTAATAGAGATGGGGTTTCACCATGTTGGCAAGGCTGGTCTCGAACTTCTGACCCCAGATGATCTGCCCGCCTTGGCCTCCCAAAGTGCTGGGATTACAGACTTGAGCCACCGCACGCGGCTGCCTCCTGAAGTCTTTGCTGTAGAGGGGTCTGTCCTTTTGTGGAGCCAGAAGGAGGAGAGTCTGCCCTGTCTGCTGGTCAGTGCTCCCACTTTATTTTACTCAGGCGACAGCCCAGCTGGGAGAGGATGGCCTGGGATGTGCCCACCACCTGGGGTCCTGTTGGAGGTAGGCACCCCTTCCTGGCTGGGCTGAGTGTCAGTCTAAAAGACCTGCCTTATGGCAATGGCACCCTCTGACAGAGTGAGAAACACTGAAAACCAGGGGTCCTTTCACATCCTTGCAGCTGGATGGCACCGCTGCCTCCTGCAGCTCCCATGGGGACCTGGGAGGCAGGCATGAGCCCACCAGGAAGCTGTTCTCCATGTGGGAAGGTGAGGCTTTAGGGGTTTACTTCCTTGACCCGAATGCAATGCCAATGAGGGACATGATGACCCAGGCTTGGCCTCCCCACCTGCTGCACCCACACCCAGTGGCCTCAGGGATTCAGCCCTGCCTGGCCCTTTCCATCACCATCTGAATGCCGGGCCTCCTTAGCAGAAACACACACTGCTCTCCAGTTGGGGAGCCCTGCTGAGTGGGCAGCAGGTGCAGGGGAGGGAAGCTGAAGGGGTGCAGGGCACTGGTGGCACACCACGTAGAGACCCCTGCAGGGCTGAGTGTGCCCAAGGTGGTCTCCTAAGGAGCCCGGGTCTCAGGGGGCTGTGTCCTCTGGGAATCCTTGGGATTCCCACTTTTAGGTGACTTTCAGATGCTAGACAGGTGTGGTATTCTGGGCCAGGGACCTCTTGGCATGTGGCCTTGGGCTCTGGGCTCTTCAGGTTCAAGCCAGGCATGGGACAAACCTGGCCCTTTTGTGGAGGTCAGCTGTCTGCATTCCAGCTTTTCAGCCACCATCTAGTAAGAGCTGTGTCAGGCACTGTGCTGGGTTCTTTCAACCCT
>NW_016110128.1:0-2515 GCF_001604975.1 Cebus imitator | reverse complement strand
CCAGCTATTTGGGAGGCTGAGGCAGGAGAATGGCTTGAATCTGGGAGGCGGAGGTTGTGGTGAGCTGAGATGGTACCACTGCCCTCCAGCCTGGGCAACAGAGCAAGATTCCATACAGAAAACAAAAACAAACACAAAACAAGTTGTGATTCTCTAAACTGTGGGTCGGGGTAAAGCTAATGGGAACCTGTGGAGAACGGAATTTGCAGTCTACACGTGGAATCTGCAGTTCTGTTAGGAGAGAGTGGCAGTGCAAAAGACCAACAACTCCTTAGCTTCTTCCCTAGTAGAGAGCCCATTTGGGGGGCGATGCTGACAATGACCCAAAGTGTCTGGTTCTCCGGAGGTGGGCACAGCTGATGTTATCCTTCCTGTGCTGGCAATTTTCTAAGTGAGTCCAGATCCTCTAGAAGGAAGGATGGACATGAGGTCTCTAGCAGAGGCCTTTGTATTGCAGTGGGAGGTCTCTGTGTGCAGCGCTGTGGAAGAGGTCTCTGTGGCGTCCAAGCCTCCCAAGGAAATTTACCAGATCCAGGGACTGGAGATTTGGACCCCACCTCCGCCTCTCCCAGTCCATTAGAACACAAGTTTCCAGCATCTGTGGGGTCCTCCAAGTTGTCCTCGGGAGAGTCCCAATTGTTGGTGGATGTTGGATGTGCGGTGTTCAGGGTGGTGTCTGGGATTTTGGTGTCTTGTGTGTCCAGCAGCTTTGGCACGTCCAGTCTGAGGAAAGTGGGACCCCTGCCTTCCCCTGCCTGCATGTGGGGTGTCCCTCGAAGGAAGCCTTTGGTAGGTGGGTGGGAAGATTAGGGTGCTGGAATGGACACTGTGAGGAGGTGCAGAGGCACCAGGCTCTAGCAGCCTCCTGGCTCCAGGAGAGGTCCGGGTCAGGATCACTGCAGCAACCAATGCCTCGGATCACTCGAGGGCTGGAAGGCAAAGGCACCCACCAGCTGTGTAGACAGGAGTGTTCAGGGTCGTTGCACATTGGGCATGTTGTGGCATCAGTTTGAGAATCAGCCTGGGTGGAGTTGGACCAGGACACCCAGCCAGGGTTCCGATGTCGGGGAGGGGAACGCCCACGTGGCTTGTGTGAAGGATGCTTCAGGGGATGCAAAGGCTCTGGTGGCTGGGAGGAGCTCAGGGATGACAGAGACCCCAAGGATTCTGTGGAGGTGGTTGGGTTTGGTAATAGGGTGCCTGCATGTGGCCGGTGTGAAGGGTGCTTCAGGGGACACAAAGGCTCTGGGAGGTGCTCAGGGTTGACAGGGACTCAAAGGACCCTATGGAGGTCTTCAGGTCTGGTGATGGGTTGGAGGCCAGAGGAGCTGGGGGAGCCCATGGGGACAAGCTGGTGGGGGAAGATTTCCCATGCCCTCATGTGGCCAGTGGTTCCTAGCAGGTGCTCGTTTGTACACTGGCCCTGGTCGGTCTTGGTGTGGAAGGTGATGGGAGCTGCCCTCCCCAGGGAGCTTCCTCAGGTGCCTGCAGCAGACAGGAGGCACAGGCTGCAGCCGGGAGCACTGCGAACCCGCGGCCCATGCCCCTCCAGAGCCCCCATGCTGACTTCACAAAGCTCTGCGTTCCCATGTCCCAGGGCTTTAGTGACATCCCGGCTGTGACCTCCCCCTCCCAGATCAGCCCCAGGCCCTGGCAGGAAGGAGGACACCAGGGATAAGGGGAAAGAGCCTCACTTTTCCAGCAGGAGAGTGTAGATCTGAGCATCCTCCAGTTCTTCAAGAGACTTTGGCAGGTTGGAAAGCAGGAGTGGGTTATGGTGGCGAGGGAGGGAACTGGGACTTACAGGAGGCTGAGTACACGTGCTCTTAGGGGAGACCCCAGAGAGAGGATTAGATGCTGGAGCCCCAGCATCGGTGTCAAAGGTCACGTGGCCCAAGTGTGATAGCCAGGTGCCTGGTGGGCAGTGCTTTGTCATTTACTAAGTGCTTCCTGACATACCCCGTCATGGGGGTCACAACTACCTCCGGGGCAGAGAGGACAGGGGCAGTCTCAAAGAGGACTCAGCCTTAGCTGAGTTAAACAGCTGCCTGAATGGACCTGGAGCCCTTCCTGCACATCCAGGAAGTCACTGGTGCCCTTCCCAACATTGTCCTCCTGGGCAACACCTGTTCCTTGGACCCCCGTACCTTCATCCCATGGAGAGAAATCCCAGGTTCCAATTCTTCTCTTAGGAGCTTCCCCTCAGGCCTCTGCAAATGAATTTCTTAGAGATATGGAGCTGGTTCCTAGGGACAGGTGAAGCTGTCATCTCTGGAGGTTCCTGGGACCCTCAGAGCCTTACCTTTCAGATCCATCTTTTTATTTCTGATCCTGAGCCAGCCCCTCACTTCAGCTTGACCCTGAGAGACCAGAAAGAGTGAGGGCACAGCCGGGTCTCAGGCTCCTGTCCCCAAGCTGCAGACCCACAGCACTTGTGAATGACACACTTTCTCAGCTCACGGAGCCCTGTGTGCTCTTTCCTTTCACTCATTTCTAAAGTGCATAACAACATTTT
>NW_016110127.1:0-2517 GCF_001604975.1 Cebus imitator | reverse complement strand
CCTCCTGGGTTCAGGCAATTCTCCTGCCTCAGCCTCCTGAGTAGCTGGGATTACAGGCCCGCGCCACCATGCCCAGCTAATTTTTTGTATTTTTAGTAGAGACGGGGTTTCACTGTGTTGACCAGGATGGTCTTGATCTCTTGACCTCGTGATCCACCCGCCTCGGCCTCCCAAAGTGCTGGGATTACAGGCTTGAGCCACCGCACCCGGCCTCCAGTGCTTTTTAATGAAAAAATATTACAGTGCTTCTCCTTGAATTCATCTTACTTTCTTCTCAAGTTTGCTTTTCTTTTTTTTCCTGAAAATAGAAGAGAGATCAGAGTCCTTGGCTCTCCCTCTCCTCCTCCACCCAGAGCACACTCAGTGCAAGGTGCTCCGGGAATGTTGCAACACCCAGCACATCCTGTGGCCCTCTCTGAGATTTGGCATTTCCCATTCAACAGAAAATCCATAAGTAATTTATATTGGCATTTAAAAGAATGGATTAGGCAGTGGCTCATGCTTATAATCCCAGCACTTTGGAAAGTCAAGATGGTCAGATCACTTGAGCCTAGGAGTTCCAGGCCAGCCTGTGCAATATAAGAAGACCCTGTCTCTACAAAAATACCAAAAAAAAAAAAAAAAAAAAAAAAAAAAAAAAAAAAAAAAAAAAAAGAAAGTGCTCAATAGGACAGTTGCAATTATTCAGGGAAAAGATGGAGTGAGCAAGAGTAACAGGAGGAGAAACAGGAAGTAGATACAAGAGGTTTTGGAGCTAGAACTGGATTTGGAGATTTACTACATGGCAGAGGCGGGGGCGAGGAGGAGGAGTGAAAAACAACTTTACAAAAGTTTTAAGCTACTGTTTATGATTTTCTTTTTTGTTGTTTCCAAATAAATGAATAATAATATGATTGACCCAAACAGCATGCAAATAACTGTGAGTTTAGGAAGGAAAACTTGTGAATTTCAGCTGGACATGCTCGTTTTGAGATGTTTCTTCGACAGGTATACACATTTGAAAGGAGGACATCAATGCAGAATTGGCAATCATTGGTATGTTGGAAGCAACTGAAGCCAAATATTTGAATAAGACACGCCAAGGAAAATACGTAGATCAGTAAGAGAAGAAAATCTAGGTTGGAATCCTGAGAAATAACCGGGATATACGGGCAAGGAGAAAGCCAAAGAGGATCGGACAAGGGGAGGCAGAAGGAGATGGTGACAGTGTGTCGTCGCAACATCAGGGAAGAAAGATTTTTAAGACGGGTGTAGATAGGGCGCAGTGGCTCATAGCTGTAATCTCGACACATTGGGAGGCCAAGGTGGCTGGATCACCTGAGGTTGGGAGTTTGACATCATCCTGACCAATATGGAGAAACCCCATCTCTACTAAAATACAAAATTAGCCAGGCATGGTGGTGCGTGCCTGTAATCCCAGCTACTTGGGAGGCTGAGGCAGGAGAATCGCTTGAACCCGGGAGGCAGAGCTTGCCATGAGCCGAGATCGCACCATTGCACTCCAGCCTGGACAACAAGAGTGAAATTCCGTCTCCAAAAAAAAAAAAAAGAAGGGTGTAGACAACAACATAAGAGGCTTGAGGATGTTCAAGCAAGTTAAGAATTGAAAATGTAAATTTGATTTTGAAATTTGGAATTTTTAGGTAATCTTACCACAAAGAGCTTCAGGAAAGCAGTTGAAGAAGAAAAAGCAGTATTAGCAAAGGGCTGAGAAATGTGTGAGAGATGAGGAAGTCCCGATGATGGGAATGCAGACCAGCAGGTCTCAAGCCTCCTGGCCCTGAGAACTCTTTATGCCCTAAAAATTATGGAGAAACCCAAATCCTTTTGTTTATGATAGTTTGTTTACTATCATATCTATGGATAGTAAGTATATCTGAAATTAAAACTGAGCACTTTTAGCACCATTATTTACCCATCTAAAATAACAAATCTTCTATAGCCAACACAATTAACATGCATTGATGAAAAATAACTATTTTCTAAAACAAAATTAGTATTTGAGATGTTCCATACACAAATCATAAAGCATATTGCTAACCTATAGGTAATTGTGGAGTAACCTTTCTCCTGGTACAAAATTTAAGCAGCCCACTTAGGTATCTTTTTTTTTTTTTTTTTTGAGACAGAGTTTCACTGTGTCACCCAGGCTGGAGTGCAGTGGTATGATCTCGGCTCACTGCATCCTCCGCCTTTCAGGTTCAAGCAATTCTCATGCTTCAGCCTCCCTAGTTGCTGGGATTACAGGCGTCCACCACCACACTTGGCTAATTTTTGTATTTTTAGTAGAGACAAGTTTTCACCGTGTTGGCCAGACTGGTCTCGAACTCCTGACGTCAGGTGATCTGCATACCTCGGCCTCCCAAAGTGCTGGGATTACAGGTGTGAGCCACTGGGCCTGGCCCACTTATCTCAATCCATCTTTCATCTCACAGATAAGAAAATGTTTGAAATAAGCATTTTTTTTTTTTTTTTTTTTTGGAGACGGAGTTTCACTCTTGTTACCCAGGCTGGAGT
>NW_016110126.1:1462-2526 GCF_001604975.1 Cebus imitator | reverse complement strand
AAAAAAAAAAAATGTAATTAGTAAAACCCAAAGTACTGGAAATTCTACAAGGCAACTAGTCTGGTTTTTTCAATAAATAAATGAAAACAAAAATATGAAAAAGATAAAATCTATAGATTCAAAGAGACTTAGAAAACCTATCAACCAGCCAGGCACGGTGACTCATGCCTGTAAATCCCAGCACTTTGGGAGGCCGCAGTGAGTGGATCACCTGAGGTTGGGAATTCGAGACCAGCCTGGCTAGCATGGTGAAACCCCATCTCTATTAAAAATACAACAACAACAACAACAAAAATTAGCCATGTGTGGTGGCAGGTGCCTGTAAGCCCAGCTACTCAGGAAGCTGAGACAGGAGAATCACTTGAACCTGGGAGGCGGAGGTTGCAGTAAGCCAATATCGTGCCTTTGCACTCCAGTCTGGGCAACAGAGCAAGACTCCATCTCAAAAAAAGAAAACATCAACCAAGGATAATATGTGGACAATTTAGGTACTTGTTCTATTATTCCCAACTGTGCACACACATACACACACACACACACACACACACACAGCCCACAGGCACAGAAAGAAAGAAGGAGGAGAAAAAAAAGACATGAAAATTTATACGAGAACTAGGTATTTAATTATATTGATTAATTATTGTAATAATTTAAGCACAATAGTGAAATTAATTTTGTATTATATAGATGCACACTGAAATATTCATGGATGAAATGATATATTTTACTTAAAGTTCATCCAGTTGGGAGTGGTGTGGGACATAGATGGGTTTATGAAACAAGATGAATCTGAATGATGAATATGTGATTAATCATTAAGCTATTCGCTCTATCTTTATATATGTTTGAAATTTTTCATAATAAAAAGATTTAAATAAACAAAAAATAAAACTACATGTTTGTGGTCCAGAACCACAGACTATTTTTTATTCCAAAAGGCTGAGTAGCCGGGCGCGGTGGCTCACGCCTGTAATCCCAGCACTTTGGGAGGCCGAGGCGGGTGGATCACGAGGTCAAGAGATCGAGACCATCCTGGTCAACATGGTGAAACCCCGTCTCTACTA
>NW_016110126.1:0-1247 GCF_001604975.1 Cebus imitator | reverse complement strand
GGGGAGGAAGGCAGCAAATCACACTGCCATGTGTGTTCCTATGCAACAATTTTGCATGTTCTTCACATGTACCCCAAAACCTAAAATGCAATAAAATAAATAAATGGGAAAAAAAATGCGTGTTATAATACAATCCTTCCCATTAAAAAAAAATGTGAAAATGACTAGGAAAACTACTTTAACCACATCTTCAGAAAAGAAATACAAGTAGATGAAATGTTCTTCTCCTTTCATCCAAATCCTCTTCCTACCCCTCCTTTGCCCAATAAAAATGATGCTAATTTTTTCTGCTGGAAAAAAAATATATTTTGAGAACAGAATTGAGAGGAAATGTACTCCAATAGGATAATTGCATCACTCCAGCCTTCCTTCCGACAGAGAAGAAAGCCTTCCTGAAATTACACAGCTCAAGATCTGAAAACCCAAATCACCAAATCACCAGAGTGGATGCTGAACATCAACACGCAGTTAGCTCTGAGATCTGCAAGAGGTATCGCCAGCTGTCAGTCGAAGGACGTCTCCTTTAAATAGAAATACCAAGAATGCAAATTATCAATGATACTTGTGGCAATGACTTTGCAGCCTATACCGGGAAAGGTAAATGCTCTTCTGGATGCTGCGTGACCCTGGGACATTTCAATCCTAGACGGCCCTGATCTAAAATGATTTATTCTTTGATGTAGTTATTCTCTACCTTAAGAAAACCCCAGAGGAACACTCAAATGAGTGGGTTTTTATATAGTCATGTGCCACATAAGAGCATTTCAGTCAAAAACAGACCACATATACCACAGTGGTCCCATAAGATTAAAATGGAGCTGAAAAATTCCTATGGCCTAGTGATTTGTGTTATAACTTCCTACATTATTCAGTAAGTAGCATGCTGTACAGGTTTGTAGCCTATGAGCAATAGGCTATACCACATAACCTAGGTGTGTAGTAGGTTACACCATCTAGGTTTATATAAATACTATGTGTACTCTTTGATGTTCAGACAACAACAAAATCATCTAAGGACACATTATAGAACATACCCCGTCATTGAGTGACAGGACTGAATTTGTGAAACTTATCAGATAGCGGATGTTAATGCCTATCAAAATATCTGAAGATGCCGGGCGCGGAGGCTCAAGCCTGTAATCCCAGCCCTGCGGGAGGCCGAGGCGGGTGGATCACGAGGTCAAGAGATCGAGACCATCCTGGTCAACATGGTGAAACCCTGTCTCTACTAAAAATACAAAAAATTA
>NW_016110125.1:0-2542 GCF_001604975.1 Cebus imitator | reverse complement strand
GCCCCGCCCCACCCTGTCTCACCTCGGGCCCCGCCCCACCCACTCTGTCTCACCTCAGCCCCACCCCACCCACCGTACCTCGTCCTCGGGCCTGCCGGTCCAGCTGCGGCTGCAGGTAGTTGGTGAGTGCTGCCAGCTTGCCACGTGTGCTGATGCCCAGCCATGTGCCTCCTTCCTTGCCTTCTTCCATGTCCAGCCCTGTGGCCGATGACAGTGTTACCACCACTGATGCCACCCATTCCAGTCCCCCACCTGGTCCCCAGCACCGGGAGACACATACTTGGCCCAGCTCCTGCCTCAAGCTCCTCGAGGACATTTGACATGCAGCTTGGCCCAGCAGCCCTGGCTGCAGAACAGTGGCGGAACTCTACACGGCCAGGCAGCCCCTGGGGCTCACAGGTCATGCCAGTGAGATCCCTGCCCTGAAGGACAACTATGGCACCAACCACACCCATCCCAAGAGACACCTGCAGAACACACCCTCCCACTTGGGCAAGTGTCGAGGCTGAGGGGCAATGCTAGGCTCCAATCGCATGAATGGGGTGCAGGCACACTGGCTGTCCTCACCCAGCAGGATGCACCAGGCCCAAAGGGCAGACCCTTCAAGGAGCCCAGCACACACCCAGGACTTTCACCCTGACCAAATCGTCTGCAGGGCACAGGGCACTGCTAGTGCCACACGCTTGGAGAGGCCCTGAAAGCCACAGAAGGTCTCCTTCTTACACCAGGGGGTCATATTACCCAAAGATTGGGGCAAAAAAGGTTGTTGTTAAGATGTTATTATTTTATTTTTTATTTTTTTGAGATAGAGTCTCACTCTGTCACCCAGGCTGGAGTTCTGTGGTGATCAAGCAGCTCACTGCAACCTTTACCTCCCAGGCTCAAGCGATCCTCCCACCTCCGCTCCCCAAGTAGCTGAGACCACAGGCATGCACCACCACACCCAGCTAATTTTTGCATTTTTTTGTACAGACAGTGTCTCACTGTGTTGCCCGGGCTGGTCTCAAACTCCTGGAGTCAAGCGATCCTCCCGTCTCAGCCTCCCAAAATGCTGGGATTACAGGGGTGAGCCACTGCACTAGCTAAGATGTTATTTTTGTAATAATAATCAATTATAACAGAAAAAGAAAATATATAAAGATAAAATATAAATGGATTGTATTTGCAGCCAGCAGGATCATATATGAAGAAAACCCAAAAGGAATAGCAAAACCAATGTCTTAGAACTAATAAGTAGCCGGGTGCAGTGGCTCAAGCCTGTAATCCCAGCACTTTGGGAGGCCGAGGCGGGTGGATCACGAGGTCAAGAGATCGAGACCATCCTGGTCAACATGGTGAAACCCCCTCTCTACTAAAAATACAAAAAATTAGCTGAGCATGGTGGTGTGCGCTTGTAATCCCAGCTACTGAGGCAGGAGAATTGCTTGAACCCAGGAGGCAGAGGTTGCGGTGAGTCGAGATCGTGCCATTGCACTCCAGCCTGGGTAACAAGAGCAAAACTCCATCTCAAAAAAAAAAAAGAAAGAAAGAAAATGAGTAGGCAATACATTTCTCTAATAAAAGACTCATATCCAGAATGGATAAACAAGTCTTACAAATCAATAATTAAAACAAGAACAAAACTTCCAAATTTGCCCAAGCAACAAGGATCTGATTTACCCTCCTGCATAAAACAACCAAAAAAATAAAACACATGAAACAATGGTATATTAGTCCCTTCTCACGCTGCTATAAGGGCATACCTGAGACTGGGTAATTTGTAAAGGAAAGAGGTTTAATTCACTCATCATTCACCATGGCTGGGGAGGCCTCAGGAAACTTACAATCATGGTGGAAGGAGAAGCAAACATGTCCTTCTTTACACAGTAGCAGGAAGGAGAAATGCCAAACAAAGCAGAAAAAGCCCCTTATAAAACCATCAGATCTCGTGAGAACTCACTCGCTATCATGAGAACAGCAGCATGAGAGTAACTGCCCCATGATTCAGTTACCTCCCACTGGGTCTCTCCTAGGACATGTGGGGATTATGGGAACTACAATTCAAGATGAGATTTGGGTGGGGACACAGTCAAACCATATCAAACGAGTTTTACAATAAAGGATCTGAGAGACAGGAAACAAAGTGAGCCCACGATTAGAGAGACTCCAGGGCTCATCCCAGGGAGTGGAGGTACCAGGCCAAGCTCAGCAGCCTCCCTGAACCTAGAAGAGGGGCTTAGTGTTTGGGGAAACTGAGGTAGCCAGAGTTCGTGGGTGCCATAGTTTGGATGTTTGTCCCCCAGACCTCATGTTAAAATCTCATCCCCAGGCCAGGTGCGGTGGCTCACACTTGTAATCCCAGCATTTAGGAGGCAGAGGCGGGTGGATCACGAGGTCAAGAGTTTGAGACCAGAGATCCAGGCGCACCGAGAGAAGTATACAGCGAGCATCATGGAGGTGTGGAACAAGGGCAAGTGAACTAATACGTGCGTGTAACTGGAGGGAGAGAGTGAGAGAGAAGACAGAAAAACTACTGCAAGAAGTAATGGCCAAATGTTTATGA
>NW_016110124.1:0-2547 GCF_001604975.1 Cebus imitator | reverse complement strand
AAATTCTTGTAACTAAAAAATTGAGATGTTTTGGAGAATATAAACATTTTATTGTTAAATGTGCAAAAAAGATACCCTTTGATTTTTTTAGAAAATTAAAGTGCATTAATCAAAGCATAATACATTTTATAACTGCTCCCATTAATCAAATTCCTCCCCAGAGATGAGCCTATGTGAAGCAAGGTTGGAACACATTGTTTTTTGATACATTAATTTCCACAAGAAATTATGGCATACATATCATTAGGTTTAAAGCTCACTCACACAATATGTGTGGTATATTAATAATTTCCATTTATATTAATATTTTATTGTCTGAACTCTTATTGTGCACTTCACACAGTTAATTACCTACTGCAAATCTGTTCTCATAAGTGAAATATAATCTAAATAATACAAAGAGTTTTAGAAGCTTGTAAATCACGTTGTAGTGAGTGAGCACATGTCCCCCTCAAGAACTCACTTGCATGTATTCTCTAATCTGGATGTCATAGTGGATAGATATAAAAATAGTGAGTTATTTATGTCTTCTTTATTTCCAAGATAATATACATATTATACAATATGACACTATGCCTTATGTAAAAATCAATGCATAAAAAATATTAAATTTTATCATAATTAATAATAGTAAAACTATAGAAAAAATGAAAGTCATCACAAGGCAAACAATGTTTTATTCCATGTCACAGAAGGTCAGTATTTTATTCCTTTTTATTGTCAAATAATATTCCATTGTAGGGATATACATTTTATATATATAAATATATATATATATATATATATATATATATATATTTAATTGCACTTTAGGTTCTGAAATACATGTGCAGAACATGCAGGATTGTTGCATAGGTACCTACATGGCAATGTGGTTTGTTGCCTCCATCCCTCTGTCACCTATATCTGGCATTTATCCCCATGTTATCCCTCCCCAACCTCCCTAACCTCTGCTGTCCCTCCACTATTCCCCACCAACAGACCCCAATGTGTGATGCTCCCATCCCTGTGTCCGTGTGTTCTCATTGTTCAACACCCACCTATAGTGAGAACATTCAGTGTTTGATTTTCTGTTCTTGTGTCAATTTGCTGAGAATGATGGTTTCCAGGTTCATCCATGTCCCTACAAAGGACATGAACTCATCATTTTTTATGGCCACATAGTATTCCATGATGTAGATGTGCCACATTTTTCTTGTCCGGTCTATCATTGATGGGCATTTGGGTTGGTTCCAAGTCTTTGCTATTGTAAACAGTGCCGCAATGAACATATGTGTGCAGGTGTCTTTATAATAGAATGATTTATAATCCTGTGGATATATACCCAGTAATGGGATTGCTGGGTCAAATGGAATTTCTATTTCCAGGTCCTTAAGGAATCGCCACACTATCTTCCACAATGATTGAACTAATTTACACTCCCACCAACAATGTAACAGTGTTCCTATTTCTCCACATTCTCTCCAGCATCTGTTGTCTCCAGATTTTTTAATGATCTCTATTCTAACTGGCGTAAGATGGTATCTCAATGTGGTTTTGATTTGCATTTCTCTAATGACCAGTGATGATGACCATTTATTTATATGTTGGCGTCATATATGTCTTCTTTGAAAAGTGTCTGTTCATATTCTTCACCCACTTTTGAATGGGTTTTTTTCTTGTAAATCTGTTTTAGTTCTTCTTAAATTCTAGGTATTAGCTCTTTGTCAAATGGGTAGATTGCAAAAATTTTTTCCCATTCTGTTGGTTGTAGGTTCACTCTAATGACTGTTTCTTTTGCTGTGCAGAAGCTGTGGAGTTTAATTAGGTTCCACTTGTCTATTTTGGCTTTTGTTGCCAATGCTTTTAGTGTTTTAGTCTTGAAGTCCTTGCCTATGCCTATGTCCTAAATGGTTTTGCCTAGGTTTTCTTTTAGGGTTTTTATGGTGTTAGGTCTTTAATCCATCTGGAGTTAATTTTAGTGTAAGGTATGAGGAAGGGGTCCAGTTTCTACTTTCTGCACATGGCTAGCCAGTTTTCCCAACACCATTTATTAAACAGGGAATCCTTTCCCCATTGCTTGTTTTTATCAAGTTTGTCATAGATCAGATGATTGTTGATGCGTGGTGTTGCTTCCGAGGCCTCTGTTCTGTTCCATTGGTCTATATCTCTGTTTTGGTACCAGTACCATGCTGTTTTGATTACTGTAGCCTTATAGTATAGTTTGAAGTCAGGTAGCTTGATGCTTCCAGCTTTGTTCTTTTAGCTTAGAATTGTTTTGGCTATGTGGGCTCTCTTTTGGTTCCATGTGAAGTTTAAGGTGGTTCTTTCCAGTTCTGTGAAGAAGGTCATTGGAAGCTTGATGGGGATAGCATTGAATCTATAAATTACTTTGGACAGTATGACCATTTTCCCAATATTGATTCTTCCTAACCATGAGCATGGAATATTTTTCCATCTGTTTGTGTCCTCTCTTATTTCCTTGAGCAGTGGTTTGTAGTTCTCCTTGAAGAGGTCTTTACATTTTTTGTTAGTTGTATTCCTAGGTATTTTATTCTCTTTGTAGCC
>NW_016110123.1:0-2555 GCF_001604975.1 Cebus imitator | reverse complement strand
AAAAAAAAAAAAAAAAAAAAAAAAAAAAAAAAAAAAAATTCAAAAGCTCAACCACACAGTCTATTGGTGAGTTATGGAGAAACAGACACATTCATGCATTGCTAGTGGGAAGACAAAATGGTGCAACTCCCATGGTGGAGAATTTGGCAACATTTTTTTTTTTTTTTGAGATAGGATCTTACACTGTTGCCTAGGCTGGAGTGCAGTGGCATCATCTCGGCTCACTGTAGCCATAACCTCCCAGGTTCAGGTGATCCTCTCACCTCAACCTCCCAAGTAGCTGGGACTACTGGCACATACCACCATGTCTGGCTAATTTTTATATGTTTTTGTAAAGACGGAGTCTAGCTATGTTGCCCAGGCTGATCTTGAACTCCTGAGCTCAAGTGATTCCACCCACCTTGGCTTCCCAAAGTGCTGGTATTACAGGTGTGAACCACTGTGCCCGGCCAGCAATATCTTAAAAAAACCACATATATATTTACTCTTTTGACTAGTACTCTTTTAAGTTTTTTACCCTTAAGACGTATGTCCAGCAATACTAAACTACCTATGTAATTAATACAAGATATTATTATAATTACACACTCTTAGAAACACACTACATGCCTACACATGGGAAATTCAATGAATACATCTTGGTGCATCTACACAATGATGTGTGTACTCTACAGCTGTAAGCTGTAGAGTATGTTACCCTGGCTCGCTATGTTACCCTGGCTATTTTACCATTAGTGGTAAAATAAGGAAGGGCCAGTTGTGGTGGCTCCCATCTACAATCCTAGCACTTTGGGAGGCCAAAATAGAAGGACTGTTCGAGGCCAGGAGTTTGAGACCAGCCTGGTCAACACAGCAAGACTCCATCTCTATTTTTAAAAAAACACAAAAATTAGCCAGGCATGGTAGAGCACGCCTATAGTCATATCACCTTGGGAGGCTAAAGTGGGTAGATTACTTGAACCTAGGAGGTCAAGGCTTCAGTGAGCTGAAATCGTGCCACTGCATTCCAGCCTAGGCGACAGTGAGACCCTGCCTCAAAAAAAAAAAAAAAAAAGGAAGAACTCTGTGAACTGATACGAGATGATTTTCAAGATGTATTGGTAAGTGAAAAAAACAAGCAAAGCACAGGCAATCTTTCTCTCTCTCTCTCTCTCTCTCCCTGATCCTCAAAAGTCCACCAAGCCCAATCAACCAACCCATCTACTCTCTCCTTATATGCAACCTCACGTCTTTACTTCCTTCCCTATCCAGCTAAGGATTGATGATTCATTATTACAATTGTTCTCTTAATAATATTCATCTGACAAATCCCCACTCGGAATGATCTTGCTTTCCTGTGTCTTCAGCTTTCCCTTTCTATACCAGTTATTTCCTCTTGAGATTACACATAATTGAGTTCTTTTTTCTTTTCTTTTCTTTTCTTTTTTTGAGATGAAGTCTCACTCTGTTTGCCCAGGGTGGAGTGCAGTGGCACAATCTCAGCTCACTGCAACCTCTAGCTCCCAGGTTCAAGCCTTAGCCTCCTGAGTAGCTGGGATTACAAGCACGCACCACCATGCCTAATTTTTTTGTATTTGTAGTAGAGATGGGGGTTTCACCATGTAGGTCAAGCTGGTCTCGAACTCCTGACCTCATGATTCGCCCACCTCAGCCTCCCAAAGTGCTGGGATTACAGGCGTGAGCCACTGCACCTGGCTGAGTTTCTTTAGTTTATAAAAGTCCCTCCTTGATGCCAACTTCATACATATCTAGCTATGGCCTACCATTTCTCTCCCCCTTCCTTCATAGCCAGACCGAGATAGTAATCTATACTTGATATTTTCACTTCTTCACTTTCAATAATTCCTCAATCTACTTCTATCTATCTATACCACATTCCACAGAAATGGCTCTTGCCAAGGTTACCACTATAGTTTCCTTGCCCTATATCAATGAAAACTTCTTGGTCCTTGTTTTACTTTTCCCCTGGCAGTAATGGCAGTACTGACTATTTCCTTCTCAATCGAACTGTTTCTTCTGTGTTCTGTGACACCACCCTCTCTGTTTTCCCTCCTACATCTCTGGCTGCTCTTTCTTGATACCCTTTTGCATACACATTCCTCTTTGTCCTTGATTGTTGGTCTTCTTTACTTACCTATGTATTTAATACATATGTGTACCGTCCTAGATTTCTTACTCCACACGTTCCCCACATGCAATCACAACTCACTTTCAAAGCTCCAATCTATATGCTGCTCACTAATCCCAAACTGACATCTCTAGTGTCTACCTCCATCCTAAGCTCAGACCCAAATATTCTGCCTCTCCAGACAATGCTAACTGGACAATCTACAGCATACAGCTCCAAAATATCCATATCTAAACTAAACTCATCATCTTTCCCCTCAAATCTATTCCTTCTCCAGTGTTCCCTAACTCACCAAATGATACCATCTATCCTGTCACCCAGGCCAGAAACTTGATCTTCATCCTTTTCTCTTTTTTTTTTTTTTTTTTTTGAGACAGAATTTTGCTCTTGTCACCCAGGGTAGAGTGCAATGGCGCAATCTTGGCTC
>NW_016110122.1:0-2557 GCF_001604975.1 Cebus imitator | reverse complement strand
CAGACCAGAGCTGTTCCTATTTTGCCATCTTGCCCCCAACTCCTCTTTTTCTGTGAATTTCTATTCATACTGTTTGGACATTTTTGCATTGGTTTTATCTATATCGATATGTTCTTTATCTCATGTATTGCAAATACTTTCTCTAGTGTGTAACTTCCTGTACCTTTTTGGGTGGAGTTTGATATTTAGAGTTTGTATTTTTATGCGGTCAAATTTGCTAATATTTTTATTTGTAACTTCTGATGTAATGCTGTAATATGAAAGGTCTTTTCAATTATAAAAACATTCTGTATTTTCATTTTTATAATTCTGATTTTATGTTTTGATATTCAACAAGTGTTAGGAATCTAATTTTACTTTTTCCAGTGAAAGTTGATGTTGCCTTCAAACCATTCTTTTATTAAGCAAACCTCTCCCACTGATCTGAAATGCTACCTTTATTATGTATTTATTCCTCACATTAACCAGATTGTTATCTAGGCTATTCTGTTCCACTAATCTATTTGTTCTAGCTCTATACGTTTTTGATCACTATATTCTTAATCATTTAACACACTAAATAATTTATTTTCATGTTTCTTGGCAGCCTTCTTTGCATATGAGATGGGTCTCCTGCACACAGCACACCAATAGGTCATGATTCTTTATGCAATTTGCCAGTCTATGTCTTTTATTTGGGGCATTTAGCTCATTTACATTTAAGCTTAATATTGTTATGTGTGAATTTGATCCTGCCATTATGATGCTAGTTGGTTGTTTTGCCTGTTTGTTGATGGAGTTTCTTCATAGTGTCAATTGTCTTTGCAATTTGGTATGTTTTTGCAGAGGCTGGTACCTGTTTTTCCTTTCTATATTTAGTGCTTCCTTCAAGAGCTCTTGTAAGGCAGGCCTGGTGGTGACAAAGTCTCTCACCATTTGCTTGCCTGTAAGGGATTTTATTTCTCCTTCCCTTATGAAGCTTAGTTTGTCTGGATATGAAATTCTGAGTTGAAAATTCTTTTCTTTAAGAATGTTGAGCTTGGTGCGGTGGCTCACGCCTGTAATCCCAGCACTTTGGGAGGCTGAGGAGAGCGGATCACCTGAGGTTGGGAGTTTGAGGCCAGCCTGACCAACATGGAGAAACCCCATCTCTACTAAAATTACAAAATCAGCTGGACATGGTGGCATATGTCTATAATCCCAGCTACTTGGGAGGCTGAAGCAGGAGAATCACTCGAACCCAGGAGGCAGAGGTTGTGGTGAGCCAAGATCATGCCATTGCACTCCAGCTTGGGCAAGAAGAGCAAAACTCCATCTCAAAAAAGAATAAAGCCTTTTTGTGCTGGTTTTTCCTCATCTTCATGGATTTATCTAACTTTAGTCTTTGATGTTGGTGACCTTCGGATGGGGTTTCTGTGTAGACGTCCTTTTAGTTGATGTTGATGCTATTCCTTTCTGTTTGTTAGTTTTCCTTCTAACAGCCCCCTGTGGTGCAGGTCTGCTGGAGTTTGCTAGAGGTCCACACCAGACCCTGTTTGCCTGAGTATCACCAGAAGAGGCTGCAGAACAGCAAAGATTGCTTCCTGTTCCTTCCTCTGGAAGCTTTGTCCCAGAGGGGCACCTGTCAGATACCAGCTGGAGCTCTCCTGTATGAGATGTCTGTAGACCCCCGTTGGGAGGTGTCTCCCAGTCAAGAGTCCTGGGGGTCAGGGACCCAATTCAGGAGGCAGTCTGTCCCTTAGCAGGGCTTGAGTGCTATGCTTGGAGATCTGCTCCTCTCTTCAGAGCCAGTAGGCAGGAACATTTAAGTCTGCTGAAGCTTCACCCACAGCCACCTCTTTCCCCAGGTGCTCTGCCCCAGGGAGATCAGAATTTGATCTATAAGCTCCTGGGGCTGCTGCCTTTCTTTCAGAGATTCCCTGCCCAGAGAGGAGGAATCTAGAGAGGCAGTCTGGCTCCAGCGGCTTTGCCAAGCTGCAGTGGGTTCTGCTCAGTTTGAACTTCCAGGCACCTTTGTTTCTACTGTGAGGGGAAAATCCCCTACTCAAGCCTCAGTAATGATGGATGCCCCTCCACCCACCCACCTTGAGCATTCCAGGTCAACTTCAGACTACTGTGCTGGCAGCAAGAATTTCAAGCCAGTGGATCTTAGCTTGCTGGGCTCTGTGAGGGTGGGATCCTCTGAGCTAGACCTCTTGGCTCCCTGGCTTCAGCCCTCTTTCCAGAGGAGTGAATGGTTCTGTCTCTCTGGCATTCCAGGCACCACTGGGGTATGCAAAAAAAAAAAAAAAAAATCTCCTGCAGCTGTCTGTCCAAACAGCTGCATGAAACCCAGGGCCCTGGTGGTATAGGCACCTGAGGGAATCTCCTGGTCTACAGGTTGCAAAGACCACAGGAAAAACGTATTATCTGGGCCAGAATGCACCATTCCTCATGGCACAGTCCCTCACGGCTTCCCGTGGCTGGGGGGGACAGTTCCCCAACCTCTTGCACCTCCCAAGTGAGGCAACCCCCCACCCTGCGTCAGCTCATCCTCTGTGGGCTGCACCCACTGTCCAACCAGTCCCAGTGAAATAAG
>NW_016110121.1:0-2559 GCF_001604975.1 Cebus imitator | reverse complement strand
AAAAAAAAAAAAAAAAAACCCAACATTTTCAACACAATTTTTGATAACTACTAGCATTTAACATTCACTTTACTTGCAATGTCATGCTTTTCATTTCAGAGATGAAAATCATGTTTTATTTGTATTAATTCTTGCACAGTATCAAAAGACATTTTAAGATGTTTCAAGACATGAGCCAAGCTATGGTTATCATGTTCTTCCATAGTATAAAAATATGAACATTTACAACATTTAAAACAATGCTAAACTTATCAACACTTTGCTGACACTTCATTCTGTGTTTCCAACTTATAACTGTTTTTTTTGAGACGCGGTCTCCAACTTATAACTTTTAATTCAAGCATAATATCCATTCAGAAAGATGTACATTTTATAAGTCTACAGCTTGATAAATTTTTCACAGGCTAACTGCACCCATGTAAATAGCACTCAGATTATAGAACATGCTGACATCTTAGAAGCCCAAATCTCTGTACCCTCCTTCAGTTAATTCCTTCCTACTCAAGCTAACATTGTTTTTGTACTTTACATAAATAGAATCATAAAGTATATGCTTTTGTGTGTGTCTTCCTCTGTTCAATATTATGTTTTTGAGATTCATCCATTTTCTTTTTTTTTTTTGAGACACAGTCTTACTCTGTGGCCCAGGCTGGAGTGCAGTGGTGCAATCACAGCTTACTGCAGCCTCGACCTTCTGGGCTCAGGTGATCCTCACACCTCAGCCTCTTGAGTAGTTGGGACTGCAGGTGCATATGCCACCACGCCTGGCTAATTTTTTGTACTTGTAGAGATGGGGTTTCGCCATGTTGCCAAGGCTGGTCTCAAAACTCCTGGGCTCAAGCAATCTGCCCACCGTTGCCTCCCAAAGTAATGAGATTACAGGCATGAGCCACCATGCCAAGGCGAGATTCATTCATACGCTTATGTGCAGTTATACATCTTTCACATATTGTATTATGTGAATACACCATAATTTGTCTATGTTCGTTTCCAGTTTTGGGTATGAATGGTTATAATTATGAATGATGCTGCAGTGAACACTCTCTGCTGTCAATACAGTAGCCATAAGCCACATGTGGCTCTTTAAGTAAAACTAAATTGAAAGTCGGTACCTCCATTGGATTAGCCACATTTCAAGTGCTCATGTAGCTAATGGCTTTATGAACAGCATAGAATATAGAATATTTCCATTAATGCAGAAAATTCCATTACACAGCACTGTATATGTGACTTGGTAAACATATGAGTTGCTGGGCTATAGAGTGTGTATATATATTCAGCATTCACAGAAAATAGTGTCAAATAGTTTGGGGTGTTCATTTTCAAATATTTGTTATAAATTCCTCAATCTTAAAATATGAAAACACCTTTTTGTTTTTGAGACAGTCTCCCTCTTTTGCCAGGCTATAGTGCAGTGTGGTGTGATCTCAGCTTACTACAATCTCTGCTTCCCGGGTTCAAGGGATTCCCCTGCCTCAGACTCCCAAGTACCTAGGACTACAGGTGCTCACCACCATGCCCAGCTAATTTTTTTGTATTTTAGTAGAGACGGGGTTTCACCATGTTGGCCAGGATTATTGTCTCGATCTCCTGACCTGGTGATCTGCCTGCCTCGGCCTCCCAAAGTGATAGGATTACAGGCGTGAGCCACTGCACCTGGCCACTTTACTTACTTTTTACCTAAGAATTACAATGCATTAACAGCAAAACCAAATAAAAAACTAGATTAAAAATATTTAGAAGCAGTAGCAACCGTTAAGAGCAAGGAATGCTTCATAGGAAATACACAAGGCAGCTACGTTATTTACCATGATGCAGGCCAAGCTAGCAGATGTTGCAAATGTTTCTTAGATGTCATTACAACAAAAAGGTTATCAATAATTGTCACAAAAGATGAGTCCATATTTACATAATTTATTAATTTTAGTGCTGCTGTACTTACAATAATACTATTTACAGGGCCGGGTGCGGTGGCTCAAGCCTGTAATCCCAGCACTTTGGGAGGCTATTTAGTCACTATTTCAAATTCTTTTTTTTTTTTTTTTTTTTTTTTTTTTTTTTTTTTTTGAGACGAAGTCTCACTCTGTGGCTCAGGCTGGAGTGCAGTGGCACGATCTTGGCTCACTGCAACCTCCACCTCCCAGGTTCAGGCAATTCTCCTGCCTCAGCCTCCTGAGGAGCTGAGATTACAGGCGTGTGCCACCACGCCCAGCCAATTTTAAAATTTTTAGTAGAGACGAGGATTCACCATGTTGGTCAGGCTGGTCTTGAACTCGACTTCGTGATCTACTCACCTTGGCCTCCCAAAGTGTTGGGTTTACAGGCGTGAGCCACTACGCGTGGCCCTCTATTTCAAATTCTTTACTGCTAAAACATTTATATATCCTCTTAATTTTCTCACTGCTGATTGCAAATCTTTGTTTCAAGCATGAGTTTTAAGGCCGGGCGCGGTGGCTCAAGCCTGTAATCCCAGCACTTTGGGAGGCCGAGGCGGGTGGATCACGAGGTCAAGAGATCGAGACCATCCTGGTCAACATGGTGAAACCCCGTCTCTACTAA
>NW_016110120.1:0-2560 GCF_001604975.1 Cebus imitator | reverse complement strand
ATATATATATATGGTACATACAGGAATGGAATATTATTCAGCCTTAAAAAAGAAGGAAGTTCTGACACATGCTTTAATATTGATGAACCTTGAGGGCATTGTGCTGGGTGAAATAAACCAGCAAAAGGACAAATAAAACAGAAGGACAATACTGTTATGATTCCACTTATCCGAGGTATCTAGAGTAGTCGAAATTATGGAAGCAGGGTTACCAGGGGCTGAGGAGAAGGGAAGGGAGGAGTTATTCAATAGTTATAAAGTTTCAGTTTTGCAAGATGAAAAAGTTCTAGAAATGTGTTAACAATGTGAATATAGTTAACACTACTACTGAACTATACACTTAAAATGATTAAGAGGGTAAATTTTATATTATGTGGGTAAATTTTTTTACTGTAATTAAAAAAATTTTTTTAAATGATAAGCCATTGGTTAGAGGGTGATTTTTTTTTCTTTTGGAAAATCCCAGTTACACTTAAAACTAGAATAATGTAGTGACTCATGAACCCACATATAGCAGTTCTCAGCACTTAGCAATGCTGTTTTACCTATAACCTTCCATGCAACTCAACCCTGAAAAAGATCCCAGACAGCATATAATTTTATCTGAAAATATTTTCATTTATCTCGAGGATAATAACTTTCTTTTAAAAAATAATAGCATTTTTACACATAAATAACAGTAATTTCTTACATTGTCTCATATTCAGTGTTCCAATTTCCTTGTTATCGTATACATTTTTTTTTGGAAACAGTCTTGCTGTGTCACCCAGCCTGGAGTGCAGTGGCGCCATCTAGGCTCGCTGCACCCTCTGCTTCCTGGGTTCAAGTGATTCTCCTGACTCAATGTCCCGAGTAGTTAGGATTACAAACACACATGTACCACGCCCAGCTAATTTTTGTATTTTTAGTAGAGACAGGGTTTCACCAAGTTGGCCAGGCTGGTCTTGAACTCCTGACCTCAAGTGATCCACCTGCCTCGGCCTCCCAAAGTGCTGGGATGCCAGGCATGAGCCACTCCACCTGGCCTCTTTTTTTTTTTTTTTTTTTTTGAGATGAAGTCTCGTACTGTTGTCCAGGCTGTAGTGCAGTGGTGTGATCTCAGCTCACTGCAATCTCCGCCTCCTGGGTTTTTAAGTGAGTCTCCTGCCTCAGCCTCCCAAGCAGCTGGGACTACAGGTGTGGGCCACCACACCCAGCTAATTTTTGTATTTTTAGTAGAGACGGGGTTTCACCATGTTGGCCAGGATGGTCTCAATCTTCTGACCTCGTGATCTGCCCGCCTCAGCCTCCCAAAGTGCTGGGATTACAGGTGTGAGCCACTGCACCTGGCCATAAAGTTATTTTTAAAATAAATTTGTGTTAAAAGAAAGTAGATTTAAAGAAAAAATGTTAAGTAAATAGTAGTACAGGTGATGGACATGGCAAAAATTGTGAAGAAGCAGTTAGATTACTGACATTTCAGACACGCTGGTATGGAAGAAAAGCCAGGGACTTTGGAGCCAGGTCAACCTGGATTCGGCTTGCTTTGCCACTTATTAACTCAGGGTGCCATGTTACTTCCCTAAGTCTCTGTTTCTTTTCCCCTGTAAATTGGGTCAGGGTAGAGTTATGGCTTGTGGGCCAGACATTCGCTGCCTGTCCTCTAGTCCTTACCCCAAGCAGCAGGTGTTAGTGGTTTTCCCATTTTACAGATGAGAACATCAGCTCTGAGGGGTAAGGAACTTTCACAGAGCCTCAGAACTAGGAATGATAGGCTGGGCGCAGTGCTTACGTGTGTAATCCCAGCACTTTTGGAGGCCAAGTTGGGTGGAGCACTTGAGGCTAGGAGTTTGAGACCAGCCTGGCCAACATAATGAAACCTGCTCTCTGCTGAAAATACAAAAATTAGCTCGACATGGTGGCGGTGAAACCCTGTAATCCCAGCTGCTTGGTAAACTGAGGTAGGAGATTTGCTTGAACCCGGGAGGTGGAAGTTGCAGGGAGCCAAGATCACGCCACTTATACTGCAGCCTCGGTGACAGAGCAAGACTCTGTCTCAAAAAAAAAAAAAAAAAAAAAAAAAAAAACTAGAATGATAGAGCTGGGTTTCAATCCCAGATGTGTCTGAATCTCTTTTTGGCTATTTAGGCTACCTCTGCCTGTTAAATACAAGTTTTGCTATGGTTCTCTGCCTATGGCATTATTCACGATAGCCAAGAGGTAGAAGCAGCCCAAATGTCCATTGACAGATGAATGAATAAAGAATATGTGGTAGAGGCTGGGCACAATGTCTCACGCCTATAATTCCAGCACTTTGGGAGGCCAAGGCAGAAGAATTGCTTGAGCCCAGGAGTTCCAGACCAACCTGGGCAATATAGTGAAGACCTTGTTTCTATAACAAATTTTTAAAAATTAGCTGAGTATGGTGGCACATACCTGTAGTCTCAGCTACTCAAAAGGCTGAGGTGGGAGGATTGCTTGAGCCTAAGAGCTTGAGGATTCAGTGAACTGTCATTGCGCCACTGCACTCCAGCCTGGGTGTCAGCAAGACTGTGCCTCAAAAAAAAAAAAAAAAAAAAAA
>NW_016110119.1:0-2562 GCF_001604975.1 Cebus imitator | reverse complement strand
AAAAATAAAAAAAAAAAAAAAAAAAAAAAAACACTACAAATTTATCAGATACATGTGTAGTTTTGTTACAGGCACAGACTGCACAGTGGTGGAGTTGGGGCTTTTAGGATACCCACCACTCAAATAATGTAAGTTGTGTCCATTAACTGATTTCTTGTCATCCCCTCTCGAACCATCTTCTAACCCTTTGAGTCTTCATTGCCTGTCAATCATTCCTTTCTCTACATTCATGTGTACACATTATTTAGCACCTACTTAGGAGTGAGACTATTCGATATTTAACTTTCTTTGCTTGGCTTGTTTCACCTTAGATATGACCTCTAGTTCTGTCCATCTCTTAATCTTGCCCCTAAAACTCTTTCCAGTGGTTTAGAATCATGGGAATTAAGTCATAATTTTCATGAATTCATAAAAGGAAAGGACTCTATGTCACCTATTGGCCCTATTTGGGCTTCATAAACATTTTATTTTCTCAGGGATATGAAGCAGCAATGACTTTAATCAGACAACTTAAAACAAAAGGGATCCTAAGTTAGGGTTTACCCTAGAAGGTACCATTAATTTTTTTGTTTCTTTATATACCAGTCTTTCTAATTTACCATACAAATTGCTATCCTTTCATGGATAAGGTAGAACATTATTATCTATTATAATTTTTAATAAATTGTGTTTTAAATTTCTTTAAAACTCTTGGTATGGAGAGTATATGTAAATTATAAGCAGTGTTAATATAAAATATTAATATATGAAATGCAATATTATAGGTTATATATCATGATTAATGTATTATGTAAATAATATCTTATTAATACAATTATAGTATGAAGCTATCAGAGATGTGTTTTTTTAATTATTTGTTTACATGTAAAAATTAGAAATGCTGTTTTGTTACATGAATATATTGTACAGTGATGAAATCCAGGCTTTTAGTTTAGAGTAGCCGGTATCCAAATAGTCTACATTATACCCATTAAGTAACTTTTTTTTTTTTTTTTTGAGACGGAGTTTCGCTCTTATTACCCAGGCTGGAGTGCAATGTCGCGATCTTGGCTCACCGCAAACTCCGCCTCCTGGGTCCAGGCAATTCTCCTGCCTCAGCCTCCTGAGTAGCTGGGATTACAGGCACACGCCACCATGCCCAGCTAATTTTTGTATTTTTAGTAGAGACGGGGTTTTACCATGTTGGCCAGGATGGTCTCGATCTCTTGACCTCGTGATCCTCCTGTCTCGGTCTCCCAAAGTGCTGGGATTACAGGCGTGAGCCACTGCGCCCAGCCTTCATTTCCTATTTTTCTCTCACATTATGCAATTTTTTTCTAAACTTATGTCAAATGAGAATTTAAATATTATCCAACCTAATTTCATTTAAGGATAAGGAAGCAGGCCAGGTGCGCCTGTGGTCCCAGCACTTTGGGTGGCTGAGGTGGGTGGATCACTCGAGGCCAGGAGTTAGAGACTAGCCTGGTCAATAATGGCAAAAATCTGTCTCTCCTAAAAATAAAAAAAAAACTAGCCAGGTGTGGTGGCAGGCACCTGTAATCCCAGCTACTCGGGAAGCTGAGACAGGAGAATTGCTTGAACCCAGGAGACAACGGTTGCAATGAGTAGAGACTGCACCACTGCACTCCAGCCTGGGCAACACAGCAAGACTCCGTCTCAAAAAGAAAAAATTCACTCTTTGAGAAGGACGCAGTTGAAGGTTGGCAAGCAGCTCGAATCCGCCTGCTCCTGCTCCTCACTCACTGCTGTTCGCTCTCGCCCAGGAACAAGTCGGTCAGGAAGCCCCACAGCAGCCCCGGCTTTTAAAGCCAGAAAAACACCCGTGGAGCCAAGGTGGAAATTCACCGAATTCATATCACTCCAACGAGCCACAAGGTAAAATCCCTGGAGGAGGTGTGTGCCGACTTATCAGAGGAGCAAAGGAAAAGAATCACCAAGTGAAGGGATAGGTTGGAATGCCAACCAAGACTTTGAGAGTCACTGCAAAAAACTCGGTGTGGTGAAGGTTCTAAGACATGGGATCATTTCCAGATGAGAATCCATAAGCAACTCATTGACTTGCACCGTCCTTCTGAGATTGCTCAGCAGATGACTCCATCAGTATTGAGCCAGGAGTTTAGTGAGCAGTGAGCCAAGATCATGCCACTGCACTCCAGCCTCAGCAACACAGCAAGACTCCATGTCAACAAATAAAAAAAGTATCTATCCAAATACCTCTTTTTGAATATGAGAAAACAATTTTCTTTTTCTTTTTTTTGGAGACAGAGTTTTTTTTTTTTTTTTGAGACGGAGTTTCACTCATGTTACCCAGGCTGGAGTGCAATGGCACGATCTCGGCTCACCGCAACCTCCACCTCCCGGGTTCAGGCAATTCTCCTGCCTCAGCCTCCTGAGTAGCTGGGATTACAGGTACCCTCCACTGCACTCAGCAAATTTCTTTTTTTTTTTTTGGCGGAGGCTTGCTCTTTCACCAGGCTGGAGTGCAGTGGCACGATCTCGGCTTACTTCAACCTCCACCTCCTGGGTCCAAGAGATTCTTCTGTCTCAGCCTCCCAAGTAGAT
>NW_016110118.1:0-2562 GCF_001604975.1 Cebus imitator | reverse complement strand
ATCTACTTGGGAGGCTGAGACAGAAGAATCTCTTGGACCCAGGAGGTGGAGGTTGAAGTAAGCCGAGATCGTGCCACTGCACTCCAGCCTGGTGAAAGAGCAAGCCTCCGCCAAAAAAAAAAAAAGAAATTTGCTGAGTGCAGTGGAGGGTACCTGTAATCCCAGCTACTCAGGAGGCTGAGGCAGGAGAATTGCCTGAACCCGGGAGGTGGAGGTTGCGGTGAGCCGAGATCGTGCCATTGCACTCCAGCCTGGGTAACATGAGTGAAACTCCGTCTCAAAAAAAAAAAAAAAACTCTGTCTCCAAAAAAAAGAAAAAGAAAATTGTTTTCTCATATTCAAAAAGAGGTATTTGGATAGATACTTTTTTTATTTGTTGACATGGAGTCTTGCTGTGTTGCTGAGGCTGGAGTGCAGTGGCATGATCTTGGCTCACTGCTCACTAAACTCCTGGCTCAATACTGATGGAGTCATCTGCTGAGCAATCTCAGAAGGACGGTGCAAGTCAATGAGTTGCTTATGGATTCTCATCTGGAAATGATCCCATGTCTTAGAACCTTCACCACACCGAGTTTTTTGCAGTGACTCTCAAAGTCTTGGTTGGCATTCCAACCTATCCCTTCACTTGGTGATTCTTTTCCTTTGCTCCTCTGATAAGTCGGCACACACCTCCTCCAGGGATTTTACCTTGTGGCTCGTTGGAGTGATATGAATTCGGTGAATTTCCACCTTGGCTCCACGGGTGTTTTTCTGGCTTTAAAAGCCGGGGCTGCTGTGGGGCTTCCTGACCGACTTGTTCCTGGGCGAGAGCGAACAGCAGTGAGTGAGGAGCAGGAGCAGGCGGATTCGAGCTGCTTGCCAACCTTCAACTGCGTCCTTCTCAAAGAGTGAATTTTTTCTTTTTGAGACGGAGTCTTGCTGTGTTGCCCAGGCTGGAGTGCAGTGGTGCAGTCTCTACTCATTGCAACCGTTGTCTCCTGGGTTCAAGCAATTCTCCTGTCTCAGCTTCCCGAGTAGCTGGGATTACAGGTGCCTGCCACCACACCTGGCTAGTTTTTTTTTTATTTTTAGGAGAGACAGATTTTTGCCATTATTGACCAGGCTAGTCTCTAACTCCTGGCCTCGAGTGATCCACCCACCTCAGCCACCCAAAGTGCTGGGACCACAGGCGCACCTGGCCTGCTTCCTTATCCTTAAATGAAATTAGGTTGGATAATATTTAAATTCTCATTTGACCTAAGTTTAGAAAAAAATTGCATAATGTGAGAGAAAAATAGGAAATGAAGGCTGGGCGCAGTGGCTCACGCCTGTAATCCCAGCACTTTGGGAGACCGAGACAGGAGGATCACGAGGTCAAGAGATCGAGACCATCCTGGCCAACATGGTAAAACCCCGTCTCTACTAAAAATACAAAAATTAGCTGGGCATGGTGGCGTGTGCCTGTAATCCCAGCTACTCAGGAGGCTGAGGCAGGAGAATTGCCTGGACCCAGGAGGCGGAGTTTGCGGTGAGCCAAGATCGCGACATTGCACTCCAGCCTGGGTAATAAGAGCGAAACTCCGTCTCAAAAAAAAAAAAAAAAAGTTACTTAATGGGTATAATGTAGACTATTTGGATACCGGCTACTCTAAACTAAAAGCCTGGATTTCATCACTGTACAATATATTCATGTAACAAAACAGCATTTCTAATTTTTACATGTAAACAAATAATTAAAAAAACACATCTCTGATAGCTTCATACTATAATTGTATTAATAAGATATTATTTACATAATACATTAATCATGATATATAACCTATAATATTGCATTTCATATATTAATATTTTATATTAACACTGCTTATAATTTACATATACTCTCCATACCAAGAGTTTTAAAGAAATTTAAAACACAATTTATTAAAAATTATAATAGATAATAATGTTCTACCTTATCCATGAAAGGATAGCAATTTGTATGGTAAATTAGAAAGACTGGTATATAAAGAAACAAAAAAATTAATGGTACCTTCTAGGGTAAACCCTAACTTAGGATCCCTTTTGTTTTAAGTTGTCTGATTAAAGTCATTGCTGCTTCATATCCCTGAGAAAATAAAATGTTTATGAAGCCCAAATAGGGCCAATAGGTGACATAGAGTCCTTTCCTTTTATGAATTCATGAAAATTATGACTTAATTCCCATGATTCTAAACCACTGGAAAGAGTTTTAGGGGCAAGATTAAGAGATGGACAGAACTAGAGGTCATATCTAAGGTGAAACAAGCCAAGCAAAGAAAGTTAAATATCGAATAGTCTCACTCCTAAGTAGGTGCTAAATAATGTGTACACATGAATGTAGAGAAAGGAATGATTGACAGGCAATGAAGACTCAAAGGGTTAGAAGATGGTTCGAGAGGGGATGACAAGAAATCAGTTAATGGACACAACTTACATTATTTGAGTGGTGGGTATCCTAAAAGCCCCAACTCCACCACTGTGCAGTCTGTGCCTGTAACAAAACTACACATGTATCTGATAAATTTGTAGTGTTTTTTTTTTTTTTTTTTTTTTTTTATTTTT
>NW_016110117.1:0-2562 GCF_001604975.1 Cebus imitator | reverse complement strand
ATTATTGTTTTTCAAATGTTTATAGAAGCAGTACATTCATAAAATGCATATTTGCTTTAAAGTATTTCTGATTGCTAGCATTTTTTTAAGCAACAGGTACTAAATGCACAATTATGTGAGCACATGTATGTGTGTTGACTAATTTATGACACATTTTGATATTGAAAAAGAGGTTGGGAAGCACAGGTCTCTTAGGTCCTTTGAACACTCACCATTCAATAAGTGTTCATTTTACCTCTGGCATCCTGGCCCCCAGGCTCCCAGGGACACTTTTTCTCTAGCCTTTCCACTCTGATGCTTATTCCTCTGCTAATGGTATCCCATGTTTAGGAGCTTATCAAGCCATCTCTCTCCTATCACTCCTCTCTTGGAAAGACTTATCTGTCTTGTGTTCCATTCCCTCAAGGTCATTCAAGCTGACTGGGCTGAGTGAAAAGTGAATTTATTCTGATGTGTTAATTACCAAGAAGCATCACATGTGTTAAGCATCCATCACCACCATCACTCCAAATCCTTCTCCTTCTCCCCTAAACAGTTAAGGCACAGAGAATGTGGCAGAACACTCAGTTCTCTTTCTCAGAGTAGAAGACACTGTCTTGCTTCAAAAGTTGTTCTACTGAAATTCTTGAACTTGTTTTATATTCGACCTGACAGTGAAGTTTACTACGAGGAGGCTCAGAAGTACAGCCAGTGTCAAAAAGAGACATAGAAAGAGAAACTGTCATTCTTACCAGATTTTGAAACTACAGGGAACCAAAGATGTCATCTAGGAATGAGTTAATTTTCTGCAATCTACAATTAAGAATATTGGGCCCAGAAACATTAAGGGATGTGCGTCAGGTTAAATGGCCATTTTGGCTTGAATTTCATTAGAAGCTTATTTTAATCCTTCCTATATTTTTTGAGTAGCTATAGTTCTTTTTATCTTTTTTAACAGTTAGTTTTCTGTGGAAGTTCTCCCTCAGTAGAATGTGTAAATGAAAGACCTTGTAAAATTTTTTAAAAATCATTTTCTGAGAGTTGTCTTCCAAAGTTAAAAAACCCAACAAACTGGATTTTTATTTATTATAGAAATATAATATTTAATTTGTCAAAACTATGTAATACAGAGGAAGGTATTAAAATCAGAAACAATTCAGAGTTTTAGTAATAACAAAGGTCATGAAAGGAGGTCTTTTGGGGGCGGTAATGAAGGCAATGGGTAGCAAAATATTAGAAGAGAAATATGAGCAGTATATTTTAATAGAGTATAAAATGTACTATTTTCTCAAGATGTGGAAAAGTTTGAGATCCACAGATAAAAATTACTAAGTAAATATGAAATATTATGAGCTTGGTAACAAAAATATTTCAGTTAGGGTCAAAACTATAAACATAACCCAATTCCTCCTTGATAATGTTTGGTCAAGCATCAGACTCAGTCAAGTTTTCTTATATCAAAGATCTTGTTTTATCAAGCCTTTCCCAAATCTGAAGTTTCTCCAGACTGCTTATGTCAGGTTGAATGTGGATAATTAGCAGGGAGATCCAGTTCCAATTACATATAGTTGAGTGTACACAAACACACAAGCAGTTAGGTAAATGCTCCATGCGCAACCTGAAGGATCTTAAGCTTTTAGGTGAGTTGTTTTATTGCTGGCTTGTGGGTGGCAGGGTTGAATTGTCTGTGTTGAATAATAGAGGTTAACACAGGTTAAGACTATATTTTTGAACACCTACTGTGTATACTTGGTATTGTTTTGCACGATGTATTCATATATTGTGTTGCTTAAACTTTGAGGAAGATGCTAATTATCTTACCCTTTTTTTTTCTTTTTCTTTTTTTTTTTTTTTTTTTTTTTTTTTTTTTTTTTTTTTATTTTTTTTTTTTTTTTTTTTGGCCTGTGATCAGCTTCAATCTCAGTATACTCTTCTCCAATTATTTTCTGTCATTCATTTACACATTCGTTTGTTTAATAGATACCAACCATCCATTGTGCTATAAGCACTCTTAGGTCATAGAGTATAAAATGAAGGAGACCTGGGCCAGCCCTAGAGGAGGGCACAGTACAATGGGGCACAGAAATGTAAATCACTTGTCACAGTGTCCACCCCAAAGCCAAAAGGGCACAAGGAGAGCAACCAGCCCAGATGAAATGGGGTTCTGACAGAGAGGTAGGTGTAAGGTGCAAAAGATTAAAGCTCAAATTCTCTTGAATTGCTGAAGGGGGCCAGAGAGGTGAGTGTAGCTGAGGCATTTTGAGGGGAGGCAGGAGAAAAGGTTTTAGTCCAGACTAAAACGTTTGGGCCAAATTATACAGAAAATAGAGAACTATTGAAGGTCACTTTCCCCACATAAGCAGGGAGTGATTTCAGGGTGACTGAAAGAGGGCACCTGAGGTAGGCCGTCATTAGGAAGCTTTATTGATATATACATAAAGATTACTACTTAGGTGGGTGTTACTTGTACTACATACTAACACATCCCTGAGAATTTCACTACCTAGCATGTTGGTGTCTCTAAAGAAGGTGCAATCATATTGTTACCTGTTAAAGCAAAATGACATCTATTTGTCTCAGATA
>NW_016110116.1:0-2563 GCF_001604975.1 Cebus imitator | reverse complement strand
CTCACGCCTGTAATCCCAGCACTTTGGGAGGCCGAGGCGGGAAGATCACCTGAGGTCCGGAGTTCGAGACCAGCCTGACCAACATGGAGAAACCCAGCCTCTACTAAAAATACAAAAATTAGCCGGGCGTGGTGGCGGGCGCCTGTAATCCCAGCTATCCAGGAGGCTGAGGCAGGAGAATCGTTTGAACCCGCGAGGTGGAGGTTGTGGTGAGCCGAGATCACGGCACTGCACTCCAGCCTGGGCAACAAGAGTGAGACTCCATCTCAAAAATAAAAAAAATCTTTGAGGAGGATGCCCCTGTGTCTACGATTTTAGCACCCACAGCTTTATGGATCTGGCTGTGCAATAGTCTAGGATGTGGCTCCCCGGAAGGGGCTGGGGACCCTGCAGCTGTCTTTGTCACGGTCACTACGGGCCTACCTTATAGGAGAAACCACCGTCGCTTGCCTCAACTAGCAGCGTTACGTCAAAATACCTGCAACGGAAAACCCAGCCGCCTCATTTGTTTCTCACCAGAAGCGGCTGCTGACCACAGGTCCCTCGCCGAGGTCTGCCTTCTCTTCGTTCAGCAGGGAAACGTCCCGGCATGAGAGGGATGTTTAAGAAACTCTAGCAGCCACGGAGACTTTCTCCTCTTCCTCTCTCTGCAGATGAGTGGTATTTAGCGTCAGTCCTCCCAAGCAGCCCCAGGGCTCCTGGTGGGAGGCCTCACCCCAGAAGAAATAATAAGAGGAACCAACGGTATTGAGTCCAGAGGGTGGACTTCAGGACCTGCTTCGGGCTCCCAAATTGCCAAGGGCTGGTCTGGGGTGCAGGGAGCTCCCCCGCAGAGTAGAGACATAGACACTGAGCTGTGCCTGACTCTATGGGGACAGATTTGAGCCTGTGGTTTATTTGAATCCACAGAGCCACAGAAGGGGTAGCCTCAGGAGGAGGTGAGCCCCCTGTCCTGGGAGGCATCCAAGAGTTGGCCACTTTGCTTTTTTTTTTTTTTGTGACAGAGTCTTGCTCTGTCACCCAGGCTGGAGTGCAGTGGCGCAACCTTGGGTCACTGCGACCTCCACCTCCTAGGTTCAAGCGATTCTCCTGCCTCAGCCTCCGAAGTAGCTGGGATTACAGGCACATGCCACCACGCCCAGCTAACCTGTGATTGATTGATTGATTGATATTGATTGATTGTCTTTGAGATGGAGTTTCACTCCTGTCATTGCAGGCTGGAGTGCAGTGGTGTGATCTCGGCTCACTGCAACCTCCACCTCCCTGGTTCAAGCGATTCTCCTGCCTCGGCCTCCTGAGTAGCTGGGATTAGAGGTGCCCGCCACCATGCCCAGCTAATTTTTGTATTTTTAGTAGAGACAGGGTTTCGCCATCTTGGCCAGGCTGGTATTGAACTCCTGACCTCGTGATCCACCAGCCTTGGCCTCCCAAAGTGCTGGGATGACAGGCATAAGCCACCACACCCAGCCATGCCTGGCTAAGTTTTAAAATTATTTGTAGAGACAGGAGGTCTTACCATATTGCCCAGGTGAGCCAGGGTGCCTGGCCCCTTCTCTCTCTCTCTTTTTTTTTAATCATTATGGAATCTCACTCTGTTGCCCAGGCTGGAGCGCAGTGGCGCAATCTCGGCTTACGGCAACCTCTGCCTCCCAGGTTCAAGCAGTTCTCCAGCCTCAGCCTCCTGAGTAGCTGGGATTACGGGCATGCACCACCATGCCCGGCTAATTTTTGTATTTTTAGTAGAGACAGGGTTTCCCCATGTTGGCCCGGCTGGTCTCAAACTCCTGACATCAGGTGATCTGCCTGCCTCGGCCTCCCAAAGTGCTGGGATTACAGGCGTGAGCCACCACATTCAGCCTCACAATTGGGCCTTCTGAACTTGGAGGACAGGCTGGGGTGGGGGGCTGCTGCAGCTGGACGTGGGGATACCCAAGCCGCCGTGGCCTCCGTGGAAGCTGTCCCCCGCCTAGCCAGTCCTTGGCTGGAGTTCGCAGTTAGATCACACTGCCCCAATTAGCACGCCTTTAAATTTAGCTTTCTCCCCCAGCCAGGGGACTCCGGGATTCAGGGGAGGAACACTGGCTCTTTCGAGGAAAAACGCTGCATCACTCATTCTGGAACCACAGCTGCTGTCTGTTGCGCCATTCTCGATTCCTTCAGTGAAGGGCCTCTTGGGGCGAGCTGCTTTGGGTGCCTTTGATGGAAAACCCTTGCCCCGTCTTCCTCGTCCTTAAGATGCAGCCGGGGAGGTTGCTCTCCAGCCACGCTTGCAGGTTTCATCCGTGGAAACTGGATCTGTGTCACATCGGCCTTAAAAATCTTCCCAGCTGGGCGCGGTGGCTCAGACCTGTAATCCCAGCATTTTGGGAAGCCTGACCAACATGGCGAAACCCCACCTCTATTAAAAAATACAAAATTTAGCCGGGCGTGGTGGCAGATGTCCGTAATCCCAGCTTCTTGGGAGGCTGAGGCACGAGAATCACTTGAGCCCAGGAGGCAGAGGTTGCAGTGAACTGACATCAGACCACTGCACTCCAGCCTGGGCGACAGAGAGTAAGACTCA
>NW_016110115.1:0-2564 GCF_001604975.1 Cebus imitator | reverse complement strand
ATACCTATCTGTCTACACACAACTCATCTATCTATATGGATGTATACAGGCCGAGTATCCCTCATTTGAAAATCTGTAATCTGAAATTCTCCAAAATCCAAAACTTTTTGTGTACCAACATGAAGCTCAAAGGAAATGCTCATTGGAACATTTCAGATTTTCAGATTAGGGATAATCAACCAATACATAGGATGCAAATATTCCAAAATGGGAAAAGACCAAAACCCTTTTTGTCTCAAGCATCTCAGATAAGGGATACTCAATCCATATATATACGTGCATATGTGCATATATATGTGTGTGTGTGTGATTTCTTTTTTTGAACCACTTGAAAGTAAATTGCATTGCATATATATGCCTTTTCACCCTTCGTTTTTTCTTTATGCCTAAGGACAAGGAATCTTTTAGTGTAATCATAGTAAAATTGTCAAATCAGGGAGTTTAATATTGACACAATATTTTGTATTCTGTATTACAAACAAATTTATCGGTCATCTCAATAATGTCCTTTTTAGTGTTTTTTGTTTTTTGCTGGTACAAGATCCAAATAGTGCATTGTATTTACTTGCTATGTGTTTTTAGTCTCCTTAAATCTGGAACTGTCTCTCAGCTCTTATTTGTCCTCTGTGACATTGTCATTTTTGTAAAGAGACCAGTTGAGACAGGCCATAGACTGTCCTTCAATTTGACTTCATCTGATGGTTCCTTATAGGTAGATTTAGGTGATACTAGAGAACTCTATAAGGTCACTCTGTGACCTTCTTAGGGTATCACATTCAGAGGCATATGGTATCTGTTTGCCCCAAACTAGTGATGCTAATTTTGATCACTGGTTAGGTTTTGATGTTTTCTCTGTTGTCTATGATGGTGTTTTCCTTTTACAATTATTAACTAACACTTGGGAAGACACTTTGAGTTTATATAAGGATTCTGTTCCTCATCAAATGTTTCTGTCCTGGTTCAGCAGACATTAAATGTTTTTTGCCTAAGTTTTCGCTCTGTTGTTGGCAAAATGACTGTCTAACTCCATCATTCCTTCTCTCTACGGAAAATATTTCCATTTAGAGGGGATTTTTTTTTTTTTTTTTTTGAGATGGAGTTTCATTCTTGTTGCCCAGGCTGGAGTGCAGTGGTGCAATCTCGGCAACCTCTGCCTTCTGGGTTCAAGTGATTCTCCAGCCTCAGCCTCCCGAGTAGCTGGGATTACAGGTATGAGCCAGCACACCCAGCCTGCTTTTTTATCTGACAGAATGTACATCAAAAAAAAAAAAAAGAATTTCTTTCAATAAAATCTGTCCTCTGTAATTACAGTTCCAACTGCAGTTGACTCACTTTAGACTTTAATAATAGAGAACAAGTAATAGAGACTGTAAGGTATGTCAGGTGGGGATTAAGAGAAAGGTTCTGACAGAAGAACAGGGGTGTGGGGTGGAATAACGAGTGTCAACAAGTGTGGGTGCTGTGTGGTTGCCGAGTGGAGAGCATCTCAGCCTCTCTCTGTTGAGGGGCCTCTGTTCTAGTGGAAGGTAAGTAGTCTCTGAATGGAAAGGTCAATATTTATGCACAATTGCTCTGAAAAATGTGGAAAACAAAATACATTTGTACAAACATTTCTACTTAGGACCATTGTACCAAATTGGCACATGTATTCTTAGAGAACTGTTGGCCCTTTCAGAAGCATGCTATTATGGAAAAGAACATGTTGAAATAATTGTTTATACCAATTTAGAAGTAAACAAGTAAATCGTTTTTTAAAAGCACCGTCGAAGGGCTGGGCTTGTATAGAGTTGGGGACACTCCCTGCATCTGTGGGAATGGAAAGAAGGAGGCTGGATGTGTAGGTTCTCAGTGTTGGGGGCTCCCCATTTTTCTTGGATGTTACTTCCTTCCTGCATGCCTCCCTGCCCCTCCTCCCCAAGCTCATTCTCTGTTCCTTCTAGAGTAGACACCTGTTGCCCACAGCCTAGCCAATGAGGTGGGGTAGGGGGCACACTATTCAATGCCTCAGGCACCTCCTGTGTTCCAGGCCCTTCTACCTCTGCGTTTGGAATCCCCTGCTGCCCCTCCCCACTTTTCTATCATCTTCTTTTTACATGCTCTGAGAATGGTGGCTTCCTCCTTCTCTCCCTTCTAATGCCTTGTTATCTGTGACAGTTTTTGGTGTACCAAAATTACCCTTTCTTATATCTCTAATGTCATTTCTAAGGAATTCGGGGTGGAAGGGCCTATAGCATATTGTCAGTCTGCTACCTTAACTCTGGACCAAGCAGCTCCTCCTTTCCTTTGGGTCCTGACTTTCTCAGGTCGTTATTGAATTCTGGGAAGTTGTCAGCTCTTGGAACTACTTTTAGATGTATGTAGAGTCTTCTCAATCTAGCCTTCAAGCATTGTTATTACTCTTTCATATTTCTTATGCCCTTATCTCTCTCACTGTGTTCTGGGTAGTTTTATAAGATTTTTCTTCCACTTCATCAGTTTTCTCTTCAGCTTTGTCTAATTTGTTTAACTGAACCAGAGTTCTTGACTTCAGTGATTGTAGTTTTTGTTTTTTTTTTTTTTTTTTT
>NW_016110114.1:1324-2567 GCF_001604975.1 Cebus imitator | reverse complement strand
TTCACCATGTTGGCCAGGATGGTCTCGATCTCTTGACCTCGTGATTTGCCCACCTCAGCCTCCCAAAATGCTGAGATTACAGGCGTGAGCCACCCGGCCAAGAGACTGCTTTAAGGGTGTTTGTTTTTACCAGTTAAGCTGGTCTTGTATTTATCTAAGTGGCCAAAGATCAATTTTCTGGCCAAGCACAGTGGCTCATGTCTGTAATCCCAGCACTTTGAGAAGCCGAGGTGGACAGATCACATGAGGCCAGGAGGTCGCAACAGCCTTAGCGACATGGTAAAACCCTGTTTACTAAAAATACAAAAATTAGGTGGACATAAATGGTGCATGTCTGTAATTCCAGCTACTCAGGAGGCTGAATCTGGAGAATTCTTTGAATCCAGGAGGTGGAGGTTGAAGTGAGCCCAGATCGCACCACTGCACTCCAGTCTGGGCGAAAGAGCGAGACTCTGTCTCAAAAGAAAAAAAAAAAAAAAAAAAAAAAAAAAAAAGCAAAAAAAAAAAAAAAAAAAAAAAAAAAAAAAAAAAAAGAATTTCCAAGGTTTCAGTCATTGTGTGTAATGTCTTGCTTTAGACCTTTATCATGCAGCCAGCGGCCAAGACTTGGACCTAAAAGTATAAAACTCTCCAGACTACCTGCTGCCTTCTTAGTTCTCGTGACTGCCCAGTGCAATGGTTTGCCCTCAGCTTACCTAAGCCAGTCTTTGCAGATGCTGAAGTCCAGTTGCTTTCTTCCCCAACCATTGCTGGACTGTTGTATTATTAGGCTTCAGTATCAGTCTCATTTCACACTTCTGTTTGATCTTTAATAGTTTCTTGCAGGCCAGTGGCTCACGCCTGTAATCCCAGCACTTTGGGAGGCCAAGGAGGGTAGATTGCTTGAGGTCAGGAGTTCAAAACCAGCCTGGACAACACGGTGAAACCAAGTTTTTTTTAAAAAAAAAAAAATCTTTTTAAGTCCACATTCATTTTCATATCTTTCTTCTCAATTCCTGAAAATCACCTGTGCCCCTGATGGGACTGAATTTGTCAATCTCTATGCTATTCCCAGAAATCTGCATGAATCCTCACTATCTTCAGATCTCTGTCACATTTCCCCTCCCTTGACTGCCTCTTTAAAAAAGCACCCCTGGCCGGGCGCGGTGGCTCACGCCTGTAATCCCAGCACTTTGGGAGGCTGAGGCGGGTGGATCACGAGGTCAAGAGATCGAGACCATCCTGGTCAACATGGTGAAACCCC
>NW_016110114.1:0-1054 GCF_001604975.1 Cebus imitator | reverse complement strand
AAAAAAAAAAAAAGGTCGGGTGTGGTGTCTGATGCCTGTAATCCCAGCACTTTGGGGGGCCAAGGCAGGCAGATCACCTGAGGTCAGGAGTTCAAGATTAGTCTGGCCAACATGGTGAAAGTAAAAATACAAAACTTAGCCAAGTGTGGTAGTGTGTGCCTATAATCTCAGCTGCTCAGGAGGCTGAGGCAGGAGAATCCCTTGAACCTGGGAGGCAGAGGTTGCAGTGAGCTGAAATGGTGCCATTGCACTCTAGCCTGGGTGAAAGAGCGAGACTCCGTTTAAAAAAAAAAAAAGATGTAAAACAAGGGGAAATTGGCAAGAATCTTATTGATGCTGTGATAAACATTATCAAGATGGGCCAAAAGGTAAAATATTGGATTTTTTTTTTTTTTTTTAAGATGGAATCTTGCTCTGTTGCCCAGGCTGCAATGCCATGGCCCTATCTTGGCTTGCTGAAACTTCTGTCTCCTGAGTTAAAGTGAGTCTCCTGTCTCAGCCTCCTGAGTAGCTGGGATTACAGGCATGTGTCACCACACCCAGCTAATTTTTATATTTTCAGTAAAGATGAGGTTTCACCATGCTGGTCAGGCTGGTCTTGAACTCCTGACCTCAGGTGATCCACCCATCTTGGCCTCCCAAAGTGCTGGGATTACAGGCGTGATCCACTGTGCCTGGCCAAAATATTGAATTTTAATTAAAGAGTAGGGTGAAGAGGGGCACAGAGGACAGCCCCGAGGGGAGACTGCACTGCAAGCAACCCTGGAGTGAAGAAGGTATGCACCAGACAGATGGCAGCACGTGCCATTGGGGAAGCTGCACGCTGCTGGAAAGAATCCAGGTGAGTACTGGGATGGTCAAATTGGAACTGTGCTAAGAATTCTGGACTTTATCTTGTGAGCTATTGATGTATTTGTTACCTCATTTAAACCTTATAACTAACCTGAGAGGATTAAGAAAAAGAAAGAAAAATCATGTGTGGTGGTTCACACCTGCAATCTCAACACTTCGGGAGGTTGAGGTGGGAGGTCACAGAGACCAGCTTGGGCAACAC
>NW_016110113.1:0-2569 GCF_001604975.1 Cebus imitator | reverse complement strand
CTTGACGCCCAGCACCAGGGTTTCCGGGCTTCTCTCCATGCCCATCTCCCAGATGTTTGGGCAGCCTTGACGCCCAGCACCAGGGTTTCCGGGCTGCTCTCTGTGTCACATCAGGACAGGCATCTTCAGTCCCCGTTCCAAATTACTGGCAGTGTCCTAGGGAGCTGGTGTGGCAGAGGGAAACTGAACAACATTGCAGGACTGAGTTAAGTCCTGCGGAACTGGCAGAATACAGAGGCAATGGGTTTGCTGGGTCAGAGGTAGAAAAAGGTTTCAAGTGTAAGGGACATTGGTTTTTGCCCCCCTCCCCACCCTGATCTATGCTAATACATCAGTTTGGGTGCAGACGCCGTTTTTATCTGGAGGTTCATATGTAATTTGCTGTCTCATGTTTGTAGCCACATATTTTCCCTCTGGACAGTTCTATCCTTCAAAAAAGAAAGGAGACTCTTCTTGTTCATCTGATAACATCATTTCTTAAAAGCATTAGCTTCTTCGTATGTTTTCGAGGGAGCTGAACTACCTGCTCTGTCGGCGGCCTGGGTCAAGGGACAGGTATGACCCTGTGAATGGCCTTGGCTGGTCGTGAAACATCTAGTCGTGGTTGATTTACCGGGAGGAGCGTGTGACTTTAGGGTAAAATTTTCCCAGGATATTTGTCCAGCTCTGCTCCAAACGGGAGGCGTCTGCGGGTGCCTGCTGGTCCCTGGTGCGCAGGCTTTGTCGTCCTCTGAGCTGGCCACACGCAGATGGCCTTCACGGCCTCCGAAGCTCTGACCACGCCGGCCCCCGCTTTCTTTCCCAGCCATGCTGGTTTCCTTGATGTCTCTCTTCACCCGGGTGGCCCCAACTTCAGCAGGGCCCTCTCCCCGGCACTGCCCCACCATCGCTCCAGCCCAGGTCCTGCTCACTGAGCAGCCCGGAAACCGCTGGGTGGAATTTCTGAAGGAAGGACACTCAGGGCAGTGTGAGCACAGGGGAGCTATGCAGATGTGGCCCAAACAAGTGGCCATTCACCCGTGAGTGAAAACAGTGTAGACACAGCCCCTGAGACAGAAGAGAATTAATCCACACACAAAACCAGTTAATTTTATCCTGTAAGCAATGCCAAAGGTTTCAGGGTCTCTTCAATCTCACATGCAGAATAACCTGGAAGGTCTGTGGGTCGTTTCTCTCTCCAGATACGGCTCCTCCTCTTGGAGAACGTACCCATCCTTCCAAATCTACTGCCGAGCTCCCACCAGCCAGCTGGGCAGAAATGCTTCTGCACACAGAAGCGAGGGCTCCAGGGCCCGCACAGTCTCCGCTGAACCCGCAGGTCCCTGTCGGTGGCACTTGTGGGGATTCAATGCCCAGTGTCCCGTGGAGAGACTCCTTCCTTATAGCCTCTGTAGACACTTGCTGCATTGCTTTCTAAGTTTAGGCCGAATATGGTTCAGTTCTCAGGAATTTTTCCCCCAGCTCTTGGGACAGCACCAGGCCCAAGGGCACAGCGGTGCTCCCACCTCCCCTGATGCTCCTGCCTCCCCTGGTGCTCCCGCCTCCCCTGGTGCTCCCGCCTCCCCTGATGCTCCTGCCTCCCCTGGTGCTCCTGCCTCCCCTGGTGCTCCTGCCTCCCCTGATGCTCCTGCCTCCCCTGGTGCTCCTGCCTCCCCTGATGCTCCTGCCTCCCCTGGTGCTCCCGCCTCCCCTGGTGCTCCCGCCTCCCCTGGTGCTCCCGCCTCCCCTGATGCTCCCGCCTCCCCTGGTGCTCCTGCCTCCCCTGGCGCTTCCGCCTCCTCTAGCACTCCCGCCTCCGCCAGAGCTCCTGCCTCTGCCAGTGGACAATGCTGGCTGCTTCACTTGCACTGGCCCATGGTGCTGGACTGTCCTCCCTCCTGTGCCATCCTCCCTCCCTCTGGGCCATCCTCCCTACCTCTCAGCTGTCCTCCTTCCTGCTGGGCCATCCTCCCTTCCTCTGTGTGATCCTCCTTCCCTCCTGCTGGGCCATCTTTCCTCCTGGCTGGGCCGTCCTCCCTTCACGGCTGGTTCATCCTCCCTCCTGGCTGGGTCCATGCCCCTGTGCCTTCAGGAGACACCCCTGGTGCCATGGGGCTGGCCCCATCCACATTAGAGTCACCTGCATCCCATGTCTTTCCGTGCAGGTCCCTAACTTCCTAAGCACTCAGCTATGTTTCGGGCAGGCTGCAAGGAGCTTTGATGCCTTTGTGCCACACATTTCTCACCCTGTTCCAATGGACTCACACGGCCCGGCATTTCACCTTCTGACCCTCATCCCTTCTCTCCCCACTCAGGGTTCTGAAGACTCTTTTGCAAGAAGGACACAGGGCACGCCTTCCCACGTCCATTAGCTGTCGCCCACTTCACATGCCGAGGTCAGCACCAGGTCCTTCTAGCCCTGGCCCCATGTCTATGGGGGGCCATCTGTCCCCCACCCGACTCCTGGGACCCCGGGTCTCAACCTGTCCCCACCCGACTCCTGGGACCCCGGGTCTCAGCCTGTCCCCCACCCGACTCCTGGGACCCCGGGTCTCAGCCTGTCCCCCAGCTGACTCCTGGGACCCCGGGT
>NW_016110112.1:0-2572 GCF_001604975.1 Cebus imitator | reverse complement strand
GCAACCTCCGCCTCCTGGGTTCAAGCAAATCTCCTGCCTCAGCCTCCCTAGTAGCTGGGATGACAGGCACATGCCACCACTCCCAGCTAATTTTTGTATTTTTAGTAGAGACAGGGTTTTACCATGTTGGTCAGGCTGGTCTCAAACTCCTGACCTCAGGTGATCCACCCGCCTTGGCCTCCCAAAGTGCTGGGATTACAGGTGTGAGCCACTGCACCCAGCCCTTTGAGTGTTTTTATTCAAAATTACAATTTCACAAACCTCCTCCATAATAGCAGATGTACTTGTTGTATTTGCTGACTGAGAAGATACATGATTCTAGGTGACTCTGAATTCAGTAATAATTTACATTATTAATTTGTATTTCATTAGACACTGTAACATGTAAGACATTTTGAAATGGCCGTGCATGTATCTGTTATCAGTATATTATTCACAATGCTACTTTTTTTTTTTTTAAAGACGGGGTTTCACCATGTTGGTCAGGCTGGTCTTGAACTCCCGACCTCAGGTGATCAGCCTACCTTGGCCTCCAAAGTGCTTGGATTACAGACGTGAGCCACCACGCCCGGCCATTCACAATGCTTTTTACACATATGGACGCATACTCCATACCCCATACCCCATGTTTATTCACCCCTCCCCGCTCCCCTCCCAACCCCCCCACCCCCGCTTGCCAGCCACAGTAACAACCCAAGGTTGGAAAATATCGGACTAGAGAATGTCAGTGAAGAGGAAGGGAGCCTAGTGGTTTCAGAAAGCCCTGGGTTTGAATCCCGCTTCTGCCATTTGCTAGCTAATGCTGCCTGAGCCCTAGTTTTCTCTTACATGGGCACACATGTGCCAGGCACTGTTAATATATATATATTAACATTGTATACTTAGAACAGCTCCTGGCACCGAAGTGTTCTTTAAATGTTAGCTGTTTTTATTATTTCAGTGAATCCTAACAATCTATCATTCATTTATTTAATTTATCTATTTATTGAGACAGGGTCCTGTCTCTGTCACCCAGGCCGGAGTTCAGTGGCAGAAACAGGGCTTTCCACAACCTTGATCTCTCAGGTTCAAGCAATTCTCCCACTTCAGCTTTTGGAGTAGCTGGGATTACAGGTACCCGCCACCACACCCAGCTAATTTTTTTGTATTTTTAGTAGAGATGGTGTTTCACCATGTTGGCCAAGCTGGTCTTGAACTCCTGACCTCAGGTGACCCACCCACCTCAGCCTCCCAAAGTGCTGGGTTACAGGCGTGACCCACCTTGCCGGCCTAAAGAGAAGGTGTATTTAAAAATGTGGATCGCCTCCCTGGCAGTTTAGTGGTTAGGATGTGGCACCTCTCTCCCTGTTGCCGCCCAAGTTTGTTTCCTGGTCAGGGAAAGAAAAAAAAATTTCTTATTGCATTAGTAAATAGATTTAACAAACAAAAAATACACATTTGAATTTATGGTTATGGATGACAATTTGCATCTTCCACAACATATAAATGATTGCCATGTTTTGCTTTGGTGATACAATATTGAAAAAATCTTGATTCTCTCAGCTAAGCAGTCCAAAATGGCAACAGATTTTGACAGCTGCTCGCCTTGCGGTCGTAGGATATGCTCCAATTAAACGGAGAAGGCAAGAGAGGCTCATTTCGAGTTCTCTGGAAGAACGGGGGAAGCAGACAGTCCACGTGAGTGCAGTGCTGGTCTGCCAGGGGTTATCATTTTGAACAAAGCACATTGGAGTATGTGCGTTGTTGCCTCTGGTTTTAAAATAGTTTAAAATATTTTTGAAAGATGACGTTTGGATTAAACGTTTGCAGACCCTGTGAATTATCACTAGGACTTTGGCAAACACAGTCTGAAAACCACTGGTCTCTTCCTCAGTTCCCATTTTGCAGATAAGAAAACTGGGGTCTGGAGAAGATAAAGGACTGAGCGTTCACGAGTAGAGGGTAAGCCCAGATTGTCATATTTCCACCATGAGAGTCATCCAATGGATGGACAGAACTGGTTACTTTTCCTAAATGCTTGAATAGAAAGCATGCAATCCAAGCATTCGTGCTTCATACTATCTGTTTGCTTGAGGGTCATTTAGTTAGCACCATTTTTTAAAGCTCCAATGAACAATCTGGTTTTTTTTTTTCCTTTTCTTTCTTTTTTTCTTTTCTTTAAAAGGCAGCTCCAACAGAACAATGAACAATCTTGAACAGGTTTCCTTGTTTACATGTCTAGGGCATAATTTAAAAAGTGCTGTTGCTGAGTTTTTGGATGTATATACCCTCGACTTCACTATAAAATGCCAAATGCTTGTCCAAGAGCTTGTAAGAATTCCATCTCCCCTCCAAAGCAGAGTGTGGCTCCCAGTGGCTCCACATCCTCACCAGTGCTTGGCACTGTCAGAATGGAAGGAGGAAGCTTCCCCTGCTATCCTAGAAGCTTTGATGGTCCCAGAAGCTGGGTTCTTGCCCTGCGTCTGCTCTCATTCACTGCATGACCTTGAGTGGCTTTGACTCTCTTTATCTGTGACATGAGGAGGTAGGTGTAGCTCACAGGTTCATAATTTGAGTATTTTTTTTTTTTTTT
>NW_016110111.1:0-2573 GCF_001604975.1 Cebus imitator | reverse complement strand
ATGTGAAGAACATGCAAGATTGTTGCATAGGTATACACATGGCAAAGTGATTTGCTGCCTTCTTCCCCTTCACCTATATCTGGCATTTCTCCCCATGCTCTCTCTCCCCAACTCCCCACCCCCTGCTGTCACTCCCCTATTTCCCCCCAACAGACCCCAGTGTGTGATGCTCCCCTCCCTGTGTCCATGTGTTCTCATTGTTCAACACCCACCTATGAGTGAGAACATGCGGTGTTTGATTTTCTGTTCTTATGTCAGTTTTTTTCTTACTGATGAGTTCTTTGTAGATTCTGGATATTAGTCCTTTGTCAGATGTATAGATTATGAAGATTTTCTCCCATTCTGTGGGTTCCTTGCTGACTGTTCCTTACTCTGCTGACTGTTCTTTTTGCTGTGCAAAGCTCTTTAGTTTAATTAGGTCCCAGCTATTTATTTTCGTCTTTATTGGATTTGCTTTTGGGTTCGTGGTCATGAAATCCTTGCCTAAGCAATGTCTAGAAGGGTTTTTCCAATGTTATCTTCTAGAATTTTTATAGTTTCGGGTTTTAGGTTTAAGTCCTTAATCCATCTTGAGTTGATTTTTGTATAAGGTGAGAGATGATAATCCAGTTTAATTCTCCTGCTAATGTGGCTAGCCAATTACCCCAACACCATTTGTTGAAAACGGTGTCCTTTCCAGACTTTATGGTTTTGTTTGCTTTGTCAAAGATAAATTGACTGTAAGTATTTGGGTTTATTTCTGGGTTCTCTATTCTGTTCCACTGCTCTATGTGCCTGTTTTTGTACAAGTACCACACTGTTTCGGTGACCATGGCCTTATAGTATAGTTTGAAATCACGTAGTGTGATGCCTCCAGATTTGTTCTTTTTGCTTCGTCTTGCTTTGGCTACATGGGCTCTTTTTTGGTTCCATATGAATTTTAGAAATGTTTTTCTAATTCTCTGAAGAATGATGGTGGTATTTTGATGGGGCTTGCATTGAATTTGTAGGCAGTATGGTCATTTTCACAATATTGATTCCACCCATCCATGAGCATGGGATGTGTTTCCATTTGCATCATCTATGATTTCTTTCAGCAGTGTTTTAGTGTTTTCCTTGTAGAGGTCTTTCAACTCCTTGGTTAGGTATATTCCTTTCTTTTTTTTTTTTTTTTTTGTGATGGAGTCTCACTCTGTTGCCCAGGCTGCAGTGAAGTGGCATGATCTCGGCTCACTGTAACCTCTGTGTCCTAGGTTCAAGCAATTCTCCTGCCTCAGCCTCCTGAGTAGCTGGGATTACAGGTGCCCATCACCATGTCTGACTAATTTTTGGATTTTTAGTAGAGATGGGGTTTCACCCACCATGTTGGCCAGGCTGGTCTTGAACTCCTGACCTCAAGTGATTCCACCCACCTCAGCCTCCCACAGTGCTGAGATTACATATGTGAGCCACCGTGCCCAGATGTTGTATGTAAATTTGGAAATATATAAATGTCCTTATACGAACTGCTGTTTATATTTTTCTGGGATAGAGTCCTCAGAAAGCTACTATGCATCAAAGAGTATGTACTTTTAAATTTTAATAAATATTTCCAGAATTGCCTTCCAAAACAGTCACTATTCTTTTTTTAACTTTTTTTGTGGTTTTCTTTTAATTTTAATTTTTCCATAAGTTATTGGGGTATAGGTGGTATTTGGGTACATGAGTAAGTTATTTAGTGGTGATTTGGGAGATTTTGGTGCACCCATCACCCAAGCAGTATACACTGCACCATATCTGTGGTCTTTCATCCCTTGCTCCCTCCCACTCTTCCCCTCAAGTCTCCAAAGTCCATTGCATCATTCTTACGCCTTTGCGTCCTCATAGCTTAGTTCCCATATAACAGTGAGAATATAACGATGTTTGGTTTTCCATTCCTGAGTTACTTCACTTAGAATAATAATCTCCAATCTCATCCAGGTCACTGCAAATGCAGTTAATTCATTCCTTTTTATGGATACATAGTATTTCATAGTGTATATGTTATCACAGTTTCTTTATCCGCTGGTTGATTGTTGGGCATTTGGGTTGGTTTCACGATTTTGCAGTTGTGAATTGTGCTGCTATAAGCATGTGTGTGTAAGTATCTTTTTTGAATAATGACTTCTTTTCCTCTGGCTAGATACCCAGTAGTGGGATTACTGGATCAAATGGTAGTTCTACTTTTAGTTCTATAAGGAATCTTCACACTGTTTTCCTTAGTGGCTCTATTAGTTTACATTCCCACTGACAATGCAGAAGTGTTCCCTGTTCACTGCATTCACACCAGGATCTACTGCTTTTTTATTTTTTTATTATGGTCATTCTTGCAGGAGGAAGGTAGAATTGCATTGTAGTTTTAATATGCATTTCCCTGATTATTCATTAGTGATATTGAGCATTTTTTCACGTTTTTGGCCATTTGTGTGTCTACTTTTGAGAATTGACTATTCATGTCCTTAGCCTACTTTTTGATGGGATTTTTTTTATTGCATTTTAGGTTTTGGGGTACATGTGAAGAACATGCAAGATTGTTGCATAGGTATACACATGGCAAAGTGATTTGCTGCCTTCTT
>NW_016110110.1:0-2574 GCF_001604975.1 Cebus imitator | reverse complement strand
AAAAAAAAAAAAAAATTTTTTTTGCTGGGCAAGGTGGCTCATGCCTGTAATCCCAGCACTTTGGGAGGCCAAGGTGGGTGGCTCACCTGAGGTCAGGAGTTCAAGATCAGCCTGACCAATATGGTGAAACCCTGTCTTTAAAAAAATTAATTAATTAATTAAAAAAAATTTTTTTTCAGATCTTTTATTATTTGACTTTAGCCATGCCAAACGGCCAATACTTTCAGCTTTTGAACGTTACCAAAGGCAACCTTCTAGGTGCTTAGAGAAAGGAAAATTTAGGATAGTCCACGGGAAGAAAATAGACAATGTCACTCAGATATTAAACCAGAAATAACTTACTTTCTAGGTGGAGATTCGAACCTGGACCACCACTGTGAAAGTGCAAAATCCTTATTACTCAACTATAGCAGGAAGCATTCTGCATGTCTCTTCCCAGAAGAAGGCTAGAGTAGTTAATTTTTTCTTTTCTTTTTTTTTGGGGGGGATGGAGTTTCAATGTTGTTGCCCAGGCTGGAGTGCAATGGTGCCATCTTGGCTCACCGCAATGTCTGCCGCCCGGGTTCAAGCGATTCTCCTGCATCAGCCTCCCGAGTATCTGGGATTACAGGCATGTGCCACCACACCTAGCTAATTTTGTGTTTTTAGTAGAGACAGAGTTTCTCCATGTTGGTCAGGCTAGTCTCAAACTCCCAACCTCAGGTGATCCGCCAGCCTTGGCCTCCCAAAGTGCTGGGATTATAGGTATGAGCCACTGCACCTGGCCAAGTAGTTAATTTTGAGTTTGAAAAGGCTTTTAACTATTTAATATAATTTTTGAGATAACTATGACATGAACCCTAAAATTCCTGTTCCCTGGAAGGTGAAGACCGAAAGAAACTACCACCAAGTGGTTAAAAAGTCAAGCTCCCAAGGACATAAAACAAGTGGACATTTCATACAGTTTTTTTGTTCGCTTCAGGGACCTGCAGCCAAGTTTCTTACTGAATACCTTACTGGGTTATTTTGAAAAGTGGACTTACAGGTGTTCTAAGCCCGTTTTATTCTAAAGCACGCCTGACACAGAAAAACAAATTTATAGCACAAAATACACCAGTTTAAGATTAGCCTTAGAATTTTTTTTCTCATTAATGAATACAGAGGAGATAAACACTTTTTGTTTTGTTTTTTTTTCTTCATTTATTCACCATTTGCACAGAGAGAGAAGCCAGAAATCTGACTGGTAAGAAATTCTTACCCTTAACGGCCGGGCGCGGTGGCTCACGCCTGTAATCCCAGCACTGTGGGAGGCCGAGGTGGGTGGATCACGAGGTCAAGAGATCGAGACCATCCTGGTCAACATGGTGAAACCCCGTCTCTACTAAAAATACAAAAACATTAGCTGGGCATGGTGGTGCGTGCCTGTAATCCCAGCTACTCAGGAGGCTGAGGCAGGAGAATTGCCTGAACCCAGGAGGCGGAGGTTGCGGTGAGCCGAGATAGCGCCATGGCACTCCAGCCTGGGTAACAAGAGTGAAACTCCGTCTCAAAAAAAAAAAAAAAAAAAAAAAAAAAAAAAAAAAAAAAAAAAAAAAAAAAAAAAAAAAAAAAAAAAAAGTAAAGGAATAAAATAATGGCTACTCTATAGACAGCAGCCCCAAGAGTTTTGGGTTGCTTATTTTTACTATTATCTTTTGACGATAAGCTAAACAAGGGTAGATTATTCATGCCTCCCCTTTTAGATCATATAGAGTAACTTCCGGATGTTGCCATGGCATTTGTAAACGGTTATGGAGCTGGTGGGAGTGTAGCAGTGAGGATGACCAGAGGTCACTCTGGTCACCATTTTGGTTTTGGCCGGTTTTGGGTTTTTTTTGTTGTTTGTTTTGTTTTTTTTTTTTAAATACGGAGTCTTGCTCTGTCACCCAGGAGGGAGTGTAGTGGCGAAATCTTGGCTCGCTGCAACCTCCACCTCCTGGGTTCAAGCAATTCGCCTGCCTCAGCCTCCTTAGTAGCTGGGACTACAGGAGCGCACCACCACGCCAGGCTAATTTTTTTGATGTTTTTAGTAGAGATGGGGTTTCACCATGTTAGCCAGGATGGTCTTGATAACCTGACCTCAAGTGATCTGCCCGCTTCAGCTCCCAAAGTGCTGGAAGTACAGGTGTGAGCCACCACGCCCCGCCTTTGGCCGCCTCCTTTACTGCAACCTGTTTTATCACAAGGTCTTTATGACCTGTATTTTGTGCTGACCTCTTATCTCATCCTGTGACTTTGAATGCCTTAACCATCTGGGAATGCAGCCCAGAAGGTTTCAGCCTCATTTTACCCAGCTCCTATTTAAGATGGAGTTGCTCTGGTTTACCTGCCTCTGACGCTATCACCAGGTAGACAGTGTTTGTTAGAACTGAGTTAAATGATAGAACACTCAGTAGTTATCCACGGGAAAATTGCTTGGTTGTTGATAAGGAGAAATCCCCACACATTTTGGTGACCAGAGGTGAAGTATTCTGTGTTGAGTATTTTAACTCAAGAGTAAGGTTGGCCGGGCACGGTGGCTCACGCCTGTAATCCCAGCACTTTGGGAGGCCGAGG
>NW_016110109.1:1603-2577 GCF_001604975.1 Cebus imitator | reverse complement strand
AAAAAAAAAAAAGACGGTAAATTTTATGTGTTTTTACAACAAGAAAGTTTTTTAAATAAAAACAAAAAAATACAGAAGTATAAACCTTCTCAAAAATTACCTTCAAATCACAAAAGTGTTTCTCCTACACAAAGGAGATATATATTCATCATTAATCACATGGTGAAAATAAGACTATTCCATGACAACTCACTTAGACAAAATAAACTACCACTGAAAATCAGCTATGAAAAAATACATATAAGATAAGCTATAACCAAAATTGTGGTTATATTTATAGGTAAACATACACAGATATATAATCTGATGGTGATAGACGTATGGCTAATTTATCTCTTAATTAAACCCCACATTGGCTTAAAGGGAACAAACAGAATTGCAAATTGTCTAAAATTATATAAGTAAAACCAAAAAACACAATAAACTGATGCTAGGAAGCCTACACTGAAGAAACACACTAATATAGAACTGCAAAACAGTAACAAATGCTTACTCATAAAATCTGGTATGCAACATTAATGCACCATTAAAAAAAATTTGTCCAGGTAACTACAATATTTGACTGTAACTGCATACTCATGGAAGGCATTGAGTTATTGGCATAAACTGTATAACAGCAAAATTTCATAGAAAATGCAGTATATTCGTAAATAGAAGATTCTAATGAGAAACTTTTTAATAAATACACATTTAAAAGAAACTAGAGTTGATATTGTGTTTCAAGTATGTGCTATTCTTACACAAAATGAAACTGCTGTAATCCAACTTTAGAAGCAAAGAATAGCTTCACACACACACACACACACACACACACACACGTGCGCAAACTAGGGTTAGACCCTCTGATATATATAATAAATATTTAGAAATAAAGTATGCTGGCCGGGCGCGGTGGCTCAAGCCTGTAATCCCAGCACTGTGGGAGGCCGAGGCGGGTGGATCACGAGGTCAGGAGATCGAGACCATCCTGGTCA
>NW_016110109.1:0-1438 GCF_001604975.1 Cebus imitator | reverse complement strand
TCTATAGATTGAATAAACTTTTTTGAGTCATGTCTTATGAAAAAGAAAAAAAGAAAATAAATTTCAAAATTAAAACAAAAAGATTCAATAAACTCCCAATCAAAACTTCAGTGATTTTTTTTCCACAGTAATGAAAAACACAATTCTAAAATTTACATGAAACTACAATACATTTTGAATAACCAAAGCAATCTTGAGGAAAAAGAAAAGTAGGGAAACATCATACTTTAAAATTTCAATCTATATTTCAAGACCATAGTAATAAAAACAGGATGGATTGTGCAGAAAAACAACAACCAAAAAACAGAACAGAAGCCACTACTCACACATTTCAGACATAACACAAAAAGAAAACATAAAAGATAGTTTAACATAGAGTTTCTCAAAATTATGCAGCTAAAAGGAGTCAGACGGTACAGTCTGTTACATGCCATGAAGAGGACTTTGGCTGTCACTTAAGCTTTAAAAAAGATCAGAGGGGAAAGCAGAATCCTTAAAGAATTTAAAAGCCTAAGATGAGGCCGGGCATGGTGGCTCATGCCTGCCATCCCAGCATTTTGAGAGGCTGAGGCAGGCAGATCATGAGGTCAAGAGATTGAGACCATCCTGGCCAACATGGTGAAACCCATCTGTGTTAAAAATACAAAAATTAGCTGGGCATGGTGGGGCGCACCTGTAGTCTCAGCTACCAGAGAGGATGAGGCAGGAGAATTGCTTGAACCTGGGAGGCAGAGGTTGCGGTGAGCCGAGATTGCACCACTGCACTCCAGCCTGGGCAACAAGAGCAAAACTCCATCTCAAAACAAACAAAAAAACCAAACCAACCAAAAAAATACAAAAATTAGCCAGGCATGCTGGTACACACCTGTAGTCCCAGCTACTTGGGAGGCTGAGGCGGGTGGATCATTTGAGGTCAGGAGTTTGAAATCAGCCTGGCCAACATGGTGAAACCCTGTCTCTACTAAAAATACAAAAATTAGCCAGGCATGCTGGTACACACCTGTAATCCCAGCTATTCAGGAGGCTGAGGTAGGAGAATTAGTTGAACTCAGAATGTAGAGATGGCATTGATCCAAGACTGCACCACTGTACTCCAGTCTGGGTGACAGAGCCAGACTCTGTCTCAAAAGAAAAAAATAAATAAAAAAATGAACAAAAAAAAAGCCATAAACAGAACATTAAAACCTGTCTAAATTAATAAATGCATTCAGTAAATTAGCAAAACATAAAATTAACATACAAGTTATGGTTCCATACATTAAAACAAACTGATAAAATAGAAAAAAAAAGCAATCTTATTTACAATAGCACTAAAATAATAAATTTCTGAAAACAAATTTATCCAAGGATGTAAAAAATCTTTACAATCAAAGATATATCAATGAAAGAAATTAGAAAGGACATAAATTTAAAAACATTTTATATCTATGAATTGAAA
>NW_016110108.1:0-2584 GCF_001604975.1 Cebus imitator | reverse complement strand
GTGTGTGTGTGTGTGTGTGTGTGTGTGTGTGTGTGTGTGTGTCTATGTTGATATCTAACTATATGTAGAAACACACACAGACAGAAACAGGGATATTCCCAACAGCAATATTGCATTACCAAGAGCTCATTTTCATGGGGCCATTTTCATTTGGCCAGAACTACAAAGTGGTTGTGTATTCTCATGTAACACTCTCTGCCACCTACACCAATGTATGTACGTGGCCTACAGAAGCCAGGCTGAAATCATGGCAGTGGAGACATCATCTCAGGTATCTTTAAGCTCATTGTCAGCAAAGTTTATCTAAGCAGCATTAGCAGATGCTCATCTGAGTCTATTTCTCTTCTCCCTACACTATCTACATTCCTATCACTCACCACTCTCCCTACCCCCTCTAAAACTTTACTTGTCCCATTGCTTGTCAGTAACTCAGTCTAGGACTTGGGTTTTCATACAGGTTTCAAATGTGGTTTCACTGATGTTGAGATGCATGAGAATCCTCCCAGATCTTGCCCGCTTCTGTCATGCACATTTTATCTTCCATGTTTCAGCTAAGAAAGTTTCAGGTCGATCAATCTGCATTTTAACTGCTGACTTTGAAAAATCTTGATGGAACCAGGGAGAACTTCAGCCTGACGCTGTCTGCAGACGACTTGTCTCCTCTCCACAGTAAGTCATGTTTACAGATGACAAAGGCTATCATCTAAGAAAGCCACTTTTCCAAGCAGCAGAAGGGCCATGGGAAGTTGATTGCTCTAGCTTTGCTTTGTATTCTACCAGATGGCAAAAGTGTGGGTAACTCTTGGCAGCCAATATCTCGTTGGATGGCATTTTGCTTCGACTCCCCAGTGACCCTGAAGAACGTGCATACTTCTATTTTCTGAATAAGAGTTTCTACAGATTCCCAGAGATAGCTTTCCAATGTGCAAATGTCCCATCGATCTGCTCCTAAGACCACTTAAAGTCAGTATCTGCTCCAGTCCTTATGACACTTCAGGAACAAGGGCCATTTTTTAGTGCAAGATGACTCACAAAATCTCTTCCTGGATAGCTTATGAAAAGAAAGGAAATCAACTAAGGGGATACTGTTTTTATAAGTCACCCTTAAGGGAAACAAGACAAAACAAACTGATTTTCAAAACTATTCTCCTCGAGCAAGCTCAATACGTAGCTACTGAAATAACATATTTTTTGGTGTGCTCTTAAAATGACGCAAATATAAAGGAAACATTAAAACAGAAAGGCCTCCTTTACTACTTAAGAAATGCTACTTAAGAAATTTAGACCCCAGAATTAAAGTGTGAATATTTTAATGCCTTTTTACATTCCCTTTTGCCCCACTTCATTTTTTAACATCAAAATGTCTACACTTTATATAGGGGATATGCTACTGTTTATTAGTTGATTTGATTGGGTAAAAGATTCCTCGTGTGTATTTGATTTTTGTGCTGGCATTCATTACTCCATTTTGCAGAAACTGTTTAATAGCTTCCAAGTACTTAAAATAAGTTCCAACCACCTACAGGTATAAAAATTGTATCTGTAACCAAGGCCAGGTATGGTGGCTCATGCCTGTTATCCCAGCAATTCCAGAGGCCAAGGTGGGCAGATCACTTGAGGTCACAGGTTCAAGACCAGCCTGGCTAACATGGTGAAACCCCACCTCTACTAAAAATACAAAAATTAGCCAGGTGTGGTGGTGCTTGCTTGTGGTCCCGGTCACTGGAGAGGGTGGGGCAGGAGAATCACTTGAACCCAGGAGGTAAAGGCTGCAGTGAGCAGAGACTGCACCACTGTACTCCAACCTGGGTGACAGAGTGAGATTCCATCTCAAAATAAAGTTAAATTAAAAAATAAAGATTGTATCTATAACCAAACACAGCATGCATGATAGAAAATCATTTACATCCCAACCTACATAAAATATGGAGGAATGTGAGATATATCAATAGTGCTATGGTTACTTGCTCTCGATTTGGGGAACTATTATTTGCTTCCCCAAACCCCCCAATCTCAACTCAAAAAAAAGTTTAAAATAAATTGAGGCACACTGGGAGTACAAAGTTTCAGATAATGTTTTCCTCTCAGAGATTTAAAACCACAGGTCAATTTTGATCATCTTTTAAATTTTTTTAATTAAAAAAATTTAGAATTTGACAAGAACCTAAATCTAATGTGTTGCGATTTCATAGCTGTTAACAAGAAAAACTGACATACTGGTGTACAAGGTAACATGTAGGAAACACTTATGAAGGGAAAAAAAACTAAGATAAGAAAAAGATCTATATTTAGAAAATGTAGACCTGGCACAGTGGCTCACTCCTGTAATCCCAGCACTTTGTGAGGCCAAAGAGGTTATATCACATAAGGCCTGGAATTCAAGACCAGCCTAGCCAACATGATGAAGCCCAGTCTACTAAAAAGACAAAATTAGCCAGGCATGGTGACTCATGCCTGTGATCTCAGCTACTCGGGAGGCTGAGGCAAGAGAATCACTGAACCAGCAGGCAGAGGCTACAGTGAACTGAGACAGTGCCACTGCACTCCAGCCTGGGCAACAGAGTGAGCCTTTGTCTCAAAAACA
>NW_016110107.1:0-2585 GCF_001604975.1 Cebus imitator | reverse complement strand
GTTTCACCATGTTGACCAGGATGGTCTCGATCTCTTGACCTCGTGATCCACCCGCCTCAGCCTCCCACAGTGCTGGGATTACAGGCTTGAGCCACCGTGCCCGGCCCACAATGGTTTTAAGTAGGGTCTGACATCATCTGATTCCATTTTTAAAAGATTACTGTGCTGCGAAGCACAGAAAGGCCAAGAGAGAAAACAAATTAATTAAGATTATTTCAGTCTAGGGGACTTTACAGGGTGTCTGTGGGAACTTGGGAAGTGTTAGCGTCAAAATGTATCTGAGTCCAGGTGTGGTGGCTCACGCCTGTAATCCCAGTACTTTGGGAGGCCAAGGTGGGCAGGTAACTTGATGTCAGGAGTTAAGACCACTCTGGCCAACATGGTGAAACCCCGTTTCTACCAAAAATACAAAAACTAGCCAGGCACGGTGGTGCACACCTGTAATCCCAGCTACTCGGGATGCTGAAGCTGGAGAACCACTTGAAACCAAGATCGCGCCACTGCACTCCAGCCTGGGTGATAGAGTGAGACTCCATCATCTTAATTAAAAAAAAAAATCTAGCTGAGGTGGAACAATAGAATGCGGGAATCTCCAAAACATGAAGACTATTTCAGATTATTCTCCCGCTCTCAGAGGGTGACAGGGAAAGGAAGCCCAGGCTGCACCCCCCACCAAAGGCTGACCCACGTGCTCCAGGCAAGAAGGAGGCTGCCCTTGCTCTCACCCAAGGCCAGCTGACCCAGCAGTGCTTCCAAGGCCTGTATGCCTGGGGCTCTCACCTCTGTCCCTGCCTCCATTCTCCCTTGTACCAGAACGGGACAGGCTCTCACAGCCCACCTTTGGAACAAAACAGGACACAAATTTAAAAACCCTCTGATAACGCTACAAACACACGGGAAGTCCTAATTTCTCTTTCACAAACATCTCTCTCTCTTTTTTTTTTCTTTTTCTGATTTTTTGAGACGGAGTCTCGCTCTCTGTCACCCAGGCTGGAATACAGTGGCACCATCCAGGCTCACTGCAACCTCCCCCTCTGGGTTCAAGCAATTCTCTTGCCTCAGCCTTCTGAGTAGCTGGGACTGCAGGCACGTGTGGGTCAAGATGGCCAGGGGAGACCTATGTTAATTCTAGCTAAATAATTATAAGCTTGCTTGGTTCAGAGTACATGGAAGTTTATACACTGAACTAATCTATATCATTGGTGCAGTTAATTAGAAATCAAGCGGCCACAGGAGGCCTAAGGTAAAGACCATCCGAGAGTGCAGTCACACCGGGCACACGGTGGGGTGGTTGCGGGGCAGGCAATACTGCTCTGGTCCCATGAATGCCTTCTCAACACGGAGGCTGCATGAGGGTCTCATAAAGACGGCTTGTGCAAAGATCTCTGAGAAGGGAGGCAACTCTGCTCACAAGATCCAGGAGGGTCTTTGCAGATGGCGGCTGGCAAGGAGGAGAAAAGACCTAAAGGCTGAGATCAGGGAACGCCTCAGGCTCTGCCTAGGTTCTCGGAATATGGAGAGATAAAAGCCCCTTGATGCACTGGGTGTGGTCAGACCCCGTGGCCCCTCATCCACTATACTTCTGATGCCTCTGCCCCCTGATAACAATCAGTGATAAACTCAGAGTACTAGTCTAGCATGTCTTAGAAGGATCTCAAGTGCTCCCCGCCATCTTACCTACCCCTTCACCCTCCCCTTCCACGCCCATAAGATCAATGACATTACGCACATAATAAAAGTGTTTGGAGCCCAAAGCTCGGGGCCCACGCGGTTCCCATGCTTGCGTTGGTCCACTGGACCCATGCTGTAAATTCTACTCTGTGTCTGTCATTATTTCCTTTCCTCAATCCCTGTCACCGCCAGGAGTACGGGTACCCACGTACAGCGTTGGGGCTGGTATCCAACAGGCATGTGCCACCAAGAAATATCTTCATCATTGTTAGTTCTTAACATCCCAGTTCTACTTTGGCCCACTTCAATTGGGCTACTAGATCCAACATTATAAGGAAATTGCTTCTTCTTACAACATGTGCAAAACAAACAATCCCTTTTCTGTTCTTAAATGCATTAAAAAAGGCTAGAATTGCACAAGTTTTCTTCTGCTGGTTCATCCACTGTATACCCACCAACCCTAGAAGTACCACAAACTATTCTTGATCCTCCTCTCTATAAAACCTGGGCCATCCCATCCTGTCTCATGTCTTCAAAAACACCTACATGGCAGAGACATTCCAATCTCCATCTCCCTTATGACATCTTTTCAGAACTCCGGACTATCTCAACATCTGTACTCTGAAGTCCAAATGGCACCTCAAACCAGATGGTTATCAGATGGCTACAAGAGGCACTATGGAATGTATCCTCTTCTAAATGTGAACCACATCAGATGCAACAGAGAAACACACACGTCTCCAGACACTGCAAACCGTGCTACGGAACGCTCAGGCTTTACCTGTGATGGGAAGCTTGGGCTTCAGTGTGTACAGCTGGGCAGGGGTCTGATGAGGGTTCATTCCATACCGCAAGGGCATCTGAGATATGCCTTTGCTGTACTGTTTCCTGAAATAATCTGAAATTGCTTCATC
>NW_016110106.1:1237-2588 GCF_001604975.1 Cebus imitator | reverse complement strand
TTTTTTTGATACAGAGTCTCACTCTGTCTCCAGGTGGAAATGCAGTGGCACAATCTCAGCTCACTGCAACCTCCACCTCCTGGGTTCAAGTGATTCTCCTGCCACAGGTGCGCACCACCATGCCTGGCTAATTTTTTGTATTTTAGTAGACGGGGGTTTTACCATGTTGGCCAGGCTGGTCTTGAACTCCTGACCTCGTGATCCACCTGCCTCGGCCTCCCAAAGTGCTGGGATTATAGGCGTGAGCCACCACGCCCAGCCTAAAATACTGATTTATTTTTGAGCTGGTAATTCTACCTTTGGGAATTTTACTTAAAGAAACAAAACCAAAACATGAATATATTTTGGCTTACGCACAAAGATGCTTCTTAGAAGTGTGGTTAGTGATGGTGACAATAATCTGGGACCAATAGGGGTTAAGCGGCTTCCCCAGAATCATGCTGTGATTGGATAAAGACCCTGAGATCTGAGCTCAAGTTTGTTCAACTCAAGGTTAATAATAATAATAATAACAACAGCGGCGGCAGCCACAGCCATGACAAAATTGAGGGGCTGGGTGCAGTGATTCACGCCTGTAATCCCAGCACTTTGGGAGGCTGAGGCGGGAGGATCACTTTAGCCCAGAAGTTCAAGACCAGCCTGGGCAACATAGCAAGACTCTGTCTCCAAAAAAAAAAAAGTTTTTAAAATTAGCCAGGTGTGGTGGCATGTGCCTGTAGTTCCAACTACTTGGGAGGCAGAGGCATGAGAATCACTTGAACAATTCTCTGAGGCTGAGGTGGAGGTTGCAGTGAGCAGAGATCATGCCACTGCACTGCAGCCTGGGCAACAGAGACAGACTCTGTCTCAAAAACAACAACAACCCCAAAACCCAGCTCTTAAACACACACACCTGCACACGCACACACACATGCACACACAGGGAGGGGCTGGGATATCCCGACGTTAACCTCCCATGGCATTCACTGTATTTTGTTCACCTCTGGGGTCTGGTTTACCAGATTACTCAGTCTTTAAATAAATGATGATAATCCAGTCCAGATGATACCTTACCAGTGGGGTTATTCTGTTTGTTTGCTTTGGGGTTTTTGTGAGACAGGCTCTCGCTCTGTCACCCAGGCTGTAGTGCAGTGGTGCAATCATCGCTCACTGCAGCCTTAAAGTTCTGGGCTCAAGCCATCCTCCCACCTCAGCCTCCAGAGTAACTGTGACTACGAGCACATGCCACCACACCCAGCTAATTTTTTTTTTGTACAGATGGGTCTTGCTATGTTGCCCAGGCTGTAATCATGAAAAAAATAAGGTAAAAATAAAATACTCATTTCTTTCTTTCTTTTTTTTTTTTTTTTTT
>NW_016110106.1:0-1134 GCF_001604975.1 Cebus imitator | reverse complement strand
AGAAGGAAAGAAAGAAAAAAAAAAAGGAAGGAAGGAAGGGAGAGAGAGAAAAAAAGAAAGGGAGAGAGAGAGAGAGAGACAGGGAGGGAGGGAGGGAGAGAAGGAGGGAGGAGAGAGGGAGGGAAGGAAGGAGAGAGAAAGAAAAGAAAGAAAGAGAAAAGAGACAGGGAGAGAGAAAGGAAAGGCAAACTGCATACTTGGAGAAAATATTTGTAAAACTCGAATCTGACCAAGGACTGATATCTAAGACATATAAAGAAATTCCAGCCGGGAGCGGTGGCTCATGCCTGTAATCCCAGCACTTTGGGAGGCTGAGGTGGGCAGATCACCTGAGGTCAGGAGTTCGAGACCAGCCTGACCAATATGGTGAAACCCCATCTTAAAAAAAATAATAATAATAATAAAATAAAAATAAATTCTGTAACTCAGTAATATGAGACCAAAAAAAAAGAATTGAAAGGGGCAAAAGAAATGCCACAAAGGGAAGTAGTCTAAAGGCTCAATGTCATTAGCTGCTGGGAAATGCAAATTAAAAGCACAAGACAATGCCACCTGCTGTGAATGATGGGAACTGGGGCTGAGTGAGGAGTTCAGATCCCAGGTCTAACACCTTCTTACTGTGTAATATTGAATGAGTGACTTCACTGCTGGACCCTTGCTTTTCTCATCTGTAAAATGGGGTGTTGTAAGTGTTCCACAATCTGTTGTTAAAATGACATCATAGTAGCTGTAACTCTTATCATCATTGTCATTTTTGTTGTCTTCATGGTTAAGTTACGGAGGAAGGGAAGCTGGCGCTGTGGCTGCAAACTTAAGAACTTGCCTACAAATCTTTCCTCTCTCTTGATCTTCCAGACCATTCTGCCTTTAAGGTGTGTGTGGATGCACACACAAATGTGTTTTCTTTTCCCAGGGGCCTTTGTGTTGGTATTTATGCCACCAACTCTGCCGAGGCTTGTCAACATGCCATCACTGATGCCAAAGTGAACATCTTGCTGGTTGAGAATGATCAACAGTTACAGAAAATCCTTTCGGTAAACCCTTACCCAGCACTGCCTGCAAAAGCCAGCCAGGGGGACCTCAGGGCTCTGGGCAGGTGTCTTTTTTTCCCAGGTAGATTCTTTTTTTTTTTTT
>NW_016110105.1:0-2589 GCF_001604975.1 Cebus imitator | reverse complement strand
TATATATACACACATATATATGTATATGTATATATACATACATATATACATAAATATATATATGTATATATACACATACATATATATGTATGTATATATACATACATATATATATATGTATATATGTGTGTGTATATATATATATATATATATATACACATTTTTAGATGAAGTCTCACTCTGTCGCCCAGGCTAGAGTGCAGTGGCATGATCTTGGCTCACTGCAACCTCCACCTCCTGGGTACAAGTGATTCTCCTGCCTCAGCCTCCTGAGTAGCTGGGATTACAGGCTCCTGCCACCACACCCAGCTAATTTTTGTATTTTTAGTAGAGAGGGGGTTTCACCATATTGGTCAGGCTGTTCTTGAACTCCTGACCTCATGATCTACCCACCTCAGCCTCCCAAAGTTCTGGGATTACAGGCGTGAGCCATTGAACCCAGTTAACCTTCATTTATATTTAACATGCCTTTCCCAAACAGATGGGGGCGTGGGGAGGAAGGGGGCTATGCCAGCCTTGTAAGTGGATTTACAATATGTATGGTCAAAATGCACACAAAGCGATTCCATCTATTCCCCTCTTTTCTGCTATTACTCCTCAACTTATTGTGACCAAGAATCAGTCCAGTATTTGGCAACAAGAGGTGTGGAAATGAACTGAAGACATGAGCAACAATTGATATAGAATTCCTCGGTGCATCCAGTGGACCCACATTCTCAGGAAAGCCAATGCAAAAGGTGTGGCAAAGAGGGGCAGAGGATAAGAAATTTCTTTTCTGACCACTACTTATTGGCTTTAGATCCACTTTGAGCGGGGCAGAAAGAACTGTTTCAAAAAATAACTCACTTTATTCTTAAAGTGCTAAAATCTCCACAGGGATGAGGTAGAAATTAAATCAGATAATCCTGGGAAATGATTTTGCAGAGTGGCTGTCTTATAGCTAGTGTTCAACCACACTGTTGGCAAGGATAATCGCTTATCAGTATTCAGCAATGCTGGGAGAGCCTCTTTCAAATCTTTAGTCTTGGAACCAATATTGATCATCTTAGAACTCTAACTCTTATGGCCAAAAGGTTTTCGATAAATCAAACCTAGATTTCCTTCCCTGTTGTTTCCTTTAATATTTCTACTATCTTTCTTAAAATATGAAATTTAAAAGTATGAGTAACTATTTCATGTTGATTATGTCTGAGAGAGTTGGGGTGAATTGTTGGGTCCAAGCAATTAGCCAAATAGCCAAGCTTACATTTTCCCTTCCTTTCTTTCCTGGCCCTGGTTATTTGGGTAATTGCATCAATTCCACACTTGGTTTTACATGTATTGCGGGAGTCTATGCTGTGCAAAAAGGGATGTCCTTTAATTATTTCCTTTGAATAGTGTTCCATCTAGGGAGGAAGAGGGCCCCTCTTGTTCAAAAACAAAGGAATCATCCATCCTACCAAGACCTTTCTTCTCTGTTAAGCATCTCCTGAATTTCAAAGGAGGACTTGGAATTTCTCAGTCTCAATCTTAACGGCAGTTCCAGACTGCAGTTTATTTTCTTTGTCCCTTTAAGACCAGAAAACATTACAGCAATGCAATAACTTTTCTTATTTTTCTTGGGTTCAAAACAAGACCAGATTCCAACCTGCTAATGCTTACCATTTCACAGTAACCAAGCGGTTAATGATCATCAGCTCACGCATACATTTTCCTTCCAAACAAGGATATGGCTACTAGCAGCAACAGCTATATTTTGCTAGTCAACCCTCATGTTAAAGATTTACAGTTTTGAATTCTGTCACTTGGTTTGCCAACTGTTCTTCTTCCTGGAGCTGCCCAGTTGTTTCTGAGGGGCCTTGAAGTGGTTTCCTAGCTATTTCAGTGCCTTGAATGACAATGCATCCTCAGAGTCAGACTGAAGAATGGAATTCCTTGTTTATAGCCACAAGATTTCTCTCGCTTCCCCCCTCCCTTTTTTTTTTTTTTTTTTTTGAGACGGAGTCTTGCTGTGTTGCCCAGGCTGGAGTGCAATGGCACGATCTCGGCTCACCGCAACTTCCGCCTCCTGGGTTCAGGCAATTCTCCTGCCTCAGCCTCCTGAGTAGCTGGGACTATAGGCACGCTGCACCATGCCCAGCTGATTTTTGTATTTTTAGTAGAGACAGGGTTACATCTTGTTGACCAGGATGGTCTCGATCTCTTGACCTCGTGATCCACCCACCTCGGGCCCCCAAAGTGCTGGGATTACAGGTGTGAGCCACCGCGCCCGGCCGGTAACTATATTTTTATCCTAGTGATTACATATTTAATGCCAGCCCTGTACTGCACTATACGCATTAAAAGGGACAATGCATATTTTATTTTTTATGGCATCTTCAGGATCTAGCAAGTAAACTGGTACCTAGAAATTGCTCAATAAATACTTGCTGACAAAAACATATTTAACCATAAGATGCTCACTGTGGTCAGAAATACGATGTAGGTGGTGCTGTCTTCTAAACAAGCCACATGCATTCTTTAGGACTCTGAGTTAGTTTTATTAGTGTTTGGGTATAATTTGACTGATCATTTAAACTTCTCTCTCTGTCTCTCTCTCTCTCTCTCTCT
>NW_016110104.1:0-2592 GCF_001604975.1 Cebus imitator | reverse complement strand
TCCCATTAAAGTATAGAAAATAATGTGGATACTGTATATGGCTGTAAGGGAGGTGGCTACGAGAGTAGTTGTAAGGGCTCAGGTGTTCTTATACGAGGTGCTGGCGGTTTCGATGATTAGATCTTTTGAGTAGAAACCTGTAAGGAAGGGTGCTCCTATAAGTGCAAATCTGCCAATTACGAGAGAGGAAGCAGTGCAGGGTAAGGTTTTAAATAGGCCTCCTATTTTTCGAATGTCTTGTTCGTTATTGAGATTGTGGATAATGGATCCTGCGGATAAAAATAGTATAGCTTTGAAAAAGGCGTGGGTACAGATATGAAGAAAGGCTAGGTGTGGTTGATTAATGCCAACTGTTATTATGAGGCCTCGTTGGCTTGAGGTTGAAAAGGCTACGATCTTTTTCATAGCATTTTATGTCAGAGCACAGATTGCTGTAAATAGGGTAGTAATAGCCCCTAGTGATAAGGTGAGTGTTTGAATAAGCAAATAATTTTCAATTAGGGGATGAAAGCAGATAATTAGAAAAATACCTGCAACGACTATTGTGCTGGAGTGAAGTAATGCTGAAACTGGGGTGGGTCCTTCCATGGCAGAGCGTAGTCATGGGAGGAGACCAAATTGGGCTGATTTTCCTGTTGCTGCTAGGAGGAGGCTTATTAGGGGAAAGGAGTTTGGGGTGGAGTTAAGAATAAATATTTGCTGAAAATCTCATGAATTAGAGTATAAAAAGAATCATGCTATTGCTAGGATAAAGCCGATATCTCCAATGCGGTTGTATAGAATTGCCTGCAGGGCTGCTGTGTTGGTGTCTGTTCGGCCATATCATCAGCTAATTAGCAGAAAGGATATAATGCCTATTCCTTCTCATCCGATAAAAAAAGTTGAAATAGATTATTAGCAGTAATTAAAATTAGTATTGTGGTAAGAAAAATGAGTAAGTATTTGAGGAATTGGTTAATGTTTGGGTCTGAGCTTATGTACCATATTGAGAACTCTACGATTGGCCAGGTAACCAAATAGTGCTACGGGGGTAAATATTATGGAGAAGAAGTCTAGTTTAAAGTTTAGTGATAGCTTAATAGTTTTGACTGTTATTCAACATCAGTTTGAAATTATTGACTTTTGGCCTGTAAAAATAAATACTATCATGGATAGGATGCTAATGGTAAAGGCATAAATAATGGCTAGTTTTACATAATGTGGGTATAAGAGGTTTTTGTTGGGATTAATTAAAGTAACTATGATGGGTGCTAGTAGGGGGATTGATATTATTAGAGTGATGGAAGAGTGCATTTTTACTTTTATTTGGAGTTGCACCAATGTTTTTGGCTCCTAAAACCAATGGATAACTACTATCCTTTAAAACTTGAGAAAGCCAAGCTGTTAGGCTTGGGGGCATGAGTTAGCAGTTCTTGCATGCTTTCTCGGTAGTTAAGAAGTTGTAATCTTCTATTATTAGATTCACAATCTAATGTTTTGATTAAACTATAGCTACAGGGTGCTGATCCTATAATCACCTTGGGGTCTAAGGTGAGGAGGAGGATTGGTGCCATATGTATTCGTGTTAGTGTATTTTCTCATGTAAATAGGGATTTTACATTGCTAGTACTGTATGTTAATGGCCCTTGCTGTGTTGAAGTAAATATATGTAGTGAGTATAGAGCTGTAATTAGTATGTTGAATCCCATAAATATAATAGTAAAGTTGGAGAAGGAGGCTAAGATTGTAAGTAGTTCCCCCACTAAGTTAATAGTTGAGGGTAAAGCGAGATTGGCAAGGTTTGCTAGAAGTCATCAGAGAGCTAAGAGTGGGAATAGTGTTTGGAGGCCTCGGGTGAATATTATAGTTTGGCTGTGAATTCGTTCATAGTTTGAGTTTGCCAGGCAAAATAGTAGAGATGAAGTAAATCCATGGGCAATTATTAGGATTATTGCACCAGTAAAGCTTCAGGGGGTTTGAATGAGGATAGCTAAGATAACGAGTGCTATATGGCTAATGGAAGAGTAGGCGATGAGTGATTTTAGGTCTGCTTGTCATAAGCAGATAGAACTTGTTATAACTGTACCTCATAGAGATAGAATAAGGAAGGGGTAGCTTATTTTTTCTGTTAAGGGGTTAAGGGGTGACTCGTATCATGCCATAGCCACCTAGTTTTAGCAGGACTGCTGCAAGTACTATTGAGCCAGCTATTGGGGCTTCAACATGGGCTTTGGGTAGTCATAGATAAATTCCATACAGGGGTATTTTGACTATAAAGGCTATTATGCACCCTAACCGTATAACATTATTATTCAGGAGAATAATAATTCTTTGGTATTAACTATTATTGCCAGTATATTTAAGGATCCTAAGCTGCTTAAGTGATAGAGGAGTGTAATAAGTAATGGAAGAGATCCTGCCAGTTCATACTTCATAAGAAGTATGAACCAGCGCTGAGGCACTCTGGTTGATACCGCCAGCGGGTAATAATAACTAAGGTAGGGATTAGGGTAGTTTCAAATAAGATATAAAATGGGATTAGTTCTGTAGCTGTAAATGTTATGATTAGGGAGATTTGTAAAAGAATTAATATTGAGATAATATAGTTTTTTT
>NW_016110103.1:0-2594 GCF_001604975.1 Cebus imitator | reverse complement strand
CGGCTCACCGCAACCTCCGCCTCCTGGGTTCAAGCAATTCTCCTGCCTCAGCCTCCTGAGTAGCTGGGATTACAGGCATGCGCCACCATGTCCAGCTAATTTTTTGTAGTTTTAGTAGAGACGATGTTTCACCATGTTGACCAGGATGGTCTTGATCTCTTGACCTCGTGATCCACCCGCCTCGGCCTCCCGAAGTGCTGGGATTACAGGCGTGAGCCACCGCGCCCGGCCGATAATGATATATTTCTATTTATATATAAACTATTATACTTACAAGCATATAGTATGAATGTTCTATAACAAGAATTTTTAAGATCTGCTTCTAGGCCGGGCCTGGTGTCTCACGCCTGTAATCCAAGCGCTTTGGAGACCAAGGCGGGCCCATCACCTGAGGTCGGGAGTTCAAGACCAGCCTGACCAACATGGTGAAACCCCATCTATTAAAAAAAAAAAAGGAAAAGAAAAGGCCGGGTGAGGTGGCTCACGCCTGTAATCCCAGCACTTTCGGAGGCCGAGGCGGGTGGATCACGAGGTCAATTGATCGAGACCATCCTGGTCAACAGGGAGAAACCCCGTCTCTACTAAAAATACAAAAATTAGCTGAGCATGGTGGCGCACGCCTGTAGTCCCAGCTACTCGGGAGGCTGAGGCAGGAGAATTGCCTGAACCCAGGAGGCAGAGGTTGCAGTGAGCCGAGATCGCGCCATTGCACTCCAGCCTGGGTAACAAGACCAAAATTCTGTTTCAAAAAAAGAAAAAAAAAAATCTGACTCTTTTTTAATGAAAAAAATGTTCTGCATTTACTTTGTTTCAAATCCATAACTATGTGATATAGGCTCACAAAAAGAATAACACAGTCACTGCCTTAAGAAATCAAGTAAGGTTACTCTGTAACAGGATCTTTAGTAAACATATTCACATATATGCTGACAATCTTTCAAATTTCTAAAATTCAGATCAGATTGAAACCCAAAATATTAACCAAGGAAAAAAAAATCAAGGTTGCCTTTGAGAACACTAGATCACACACACAAAAAAGAAACCAATACTATTAGATGATAACATGGTCTCATTCAGCCAGGGATTATATTTTCAGTTAGGATAATCTGTATAAAAGTGGGAGAAAGCTATTTTCCTAATGCAATAATTCAGAATGTAAATGGCTGTTTTGTTTGTCTGAAAAAAATTTCTCAAAAACATGTGTTATCCAGCCAAAAAACTGGAATCCAAGTTATGACTTCAAGAATAGGCTCAGAAAACCAGAGAAGGGAAAGGTATTTGAGTAAATGAACCTGACTTTCTCTGCCGGATTTCCACTTAAATATTAGCTAATTTCCAAGTAGCATTAAACCACCATGCCAAAAGGAAGTAACATCTTAGAGATCTTCAGAGTATCACAGGCATAGAAGGAAAAGGAAACCTTGGAAAAGTGGAGGCACCATTCTTCTCCGTTTTCCCTTTGAAGATATTCATTCACTTATCTTGAAGCTGCACATGGTGAAATGTGTGTGTGTAAGAAAGAGAGAGAGACACAGGTAGAGAGAGAGAGAAGGAAATAAAAAGATGAATGAGAAAGGAAGGAGGAAAATGAAAAAGATGGAAAGGATGGAGGGAAGAAGGGAAATGAAAGAAAAAGAAAAAGAGAAATCCCAAAAGAAAGAAGAAAGTCAAAAGAAAGAAGAAAGGAATGAAAGAAAGAAGAAAGAGAACAGGAAAGAAAGAAAGAAGAAAGAAAGAAAGAAAGAAAGAAAGAAAGAAAGAAAGAAAGAAAGAAAGAAAGAAAGAAAGAAAGAAAGAAAAAGAAAGAAAGAAAGAAAGAAAGAAAGAAGGAAAGAAAGAGAGAGAAAGAAGGAAAAACAGAAAGAAAGGAGGGAGGCATGGAGGGAGGGAGGGAGGCAAGGAAAGGAAGGAAGGAAGGAAAAGGAAGAAAGGAAGAAACCAAGCAGCACATAGAAGGATAAGAAGTGAAGGAGAATTCTTGAGGAATTGGATTCTATAACCTCCCTAGGAGGAGGGGTGCTGATATACACCCCAGGGTTTCGATTGAAGATCTTGAAATACTATATACATTAAGGGCAAACCAAAAGTCTTTGGAGAATCAAGTTCAGTCTTTAATGATCTCAATAATTGATTAGCCAAAAATGATCTCATGTACCCCAAATGCGTGCTGGATGAAAAGTTAAACCTTTCTGAGAAGAGAGAACAAATGTATAAACACTATAATTTTTTTAAAATATAACGTGGCATTTCACCAAAAATCCACAGGCATGTCCAGAAAAAGAAACAAATTAAGTAAAAATAAAGAGAAACAACAGACAATAAAATACAGAAAACTCAGATATTGGAGTTATATGAAACAGACATTAAAGCAATTGTGATAGATATTCAAGAAAATGAATAACAAAGAAATTCACCAGTGAATAACTAAATTCTATTTCTTTATAATTAATTTTTATTAAATAATTTAACTTTTATTTTTTATCAAAGTGATTCATAATTCTTAAAAGGCAAATGCAATTTGTCGTGCAGAATTAGAATTTAAAAATAGGCTGGGCGCTGTGGCTCAAGCCTGTAATCCCAGCACTTTGGGAGGC
>NW_016110102.1:0-2594 GCF_001604975.1 Cebus imitator | reverse complement strand
GACACAGCGAGACTCCATCTCAAAAAAAAAAAAAAAAAGACTTTATCGGGGGGATGGTTTGTTGCCCAGTAATAGGTTCCTGAAACAGACCCCCTTATCCAGGCCATGGCTGGTTGACTGAGGAACAAGTAGCTGATCCAAAAGCAGACATGTAGCCAGAGGCCTATGAGGTCTCTTGAGGTGAGAACTCCATCCAACAGAGGTCCACTGACTAGAAAATGACCAATCAACCAATTGTATCTTCATTATTGGGAAATTTGTCTGTGAGACAACCTGAGAGAGTCATCAGAGACTAGGGTGGCTTCAAACTGAGAGTTGTATGCAAGAAGGGAGTGAGCAAAAGCCAGAGGCAACTGAAACCATAAATGAGCAGAAGCCATGGCATGAGAAGTGTGTAGAGAACAGTTATTCAGAAACAGTGCCAGAGGGAGAAGCACAAGGACTGGGAAGCAGAGACAGAGAATCCGGGTCCTCAGGAGGTGGCCAACGAGACACGCTGAGTCACCAGAACTGATGGTGAACTACGAGAGCAACTATCATATCCCAAATAGTGGCCCTTCCAACCGTGGACCTGAAGAGGGGATTCAGCCATTGTCCGGATGGGCAGAGAGCCAGGCCAAGAGCTAGCCACCTATTTGTCTACAAGTTGCTCAAGCTGATTCTGAGAGATGGTGCCTCTTTTGAGGATGAACGAAGAGAAAAACATAGTTGTGTGGGTGGGTGGTCCACAGGCATTCATTACATTATTATTATTATTTTGAGACGGAGTCTTGCTCTGTCACCCAGGCTGGAGTGCAGTGGTGCGATCTCAGCTTACTGCAATCTCTGCCTCCCAGGTTCAAGCGATTCTCCTGCCTCAACCTACCGAGTAGCTGGAACTACAGGCATGTGCCCCCATGCCCAGCTAATTTTTTGTATTTTTAGTAGAGACAGGGTTTCACCATGTGAGCCAGGATGGTCTTGATCTCCTGACCTCATGATCTACCCACCTCGGCCTCTGAAAGTACTGGGATTACAGGCATGAGCCACCATGCCCGGCCTTATTACATTATTTTTATACAGCTCTGGATGAATGAAATAATGTTAATAATGTTAACAAAACATTGTAGGGATTCTGAAAAATTTTCTCAAAACAAGGGAAGGGTACATCATTCTGAAGACTGAAAGAAACAGTACTCTGGAGAAATACTTACCATAGGATTTGCAAGAGATTTTCAGGAAGATTTTTGGTACCATCGCTAGAATTTTCCTGGAAGTAGGAACAAAATACCTTACGAAAGAAAAGGCTGACCGGGCGTGGTGGCTCACGCCTGTAATCCCAGCACTTTGGGAGGCCAAGGCAGGTGGATCACCTGAGATCAGGAGTTTGAGGCCAGCCTGGCCAACATGGCAAAACCTTGTCTCTACTAAAAATACAAAAAGTAGTCAGGCATGGTGGTGGGCACCTGTAGTCTTAGCTACTTGGGAGGCTGGGCCAGGAGAATCACTTGAACCCGGGGGGCAGAGGTTGCAGTGGGCCAAGATTGTGCCACTGTACTTCTGCCTGGGCAATAAGAATGAAACTCTGTCTCAAAAAGAAAAGAAAAGCCTGAGATGAAAAGGCACTAGCACATATTTGAGGGAGAGAAGGGAGAATTCTCTCAACATGCACAAAGAAAATTAAGTCCACATCAGAAGCAGTGAAGAACAGGATTGAAATTCAGAAAAAGTAAATGAAGGATGCAGAGGACAAACTTGACAAAAGTCTCGAATTCAGAGGAAAAGCGTCAAATTCAAGATTGCGCCACTGCACTCCAGTCTGGGTGACAAAGCAAGACTCCATCTCAAAAAAAAAAAAAAAAAAGAAAGTTTTGATATGTGAATTGGTTTGAATTGTGTCAATTGCAGTGTAGAGTCTTTGTTGATCTGGAAATTAATTCATTAAGCCCTTGCTAGGGACAGGGCCTTGTGCTGGAGACTATAACGATTTCCAGTTGTATGAATGAGAACCAGATTTGGGTCTCACAAGCAAACAGGAGAGTGAAGGCCCCCACAGAACTAACCCTAGTTCAAGTAGGATGTGGGAGTGCCATGAAGAGATGAGGGTAGTAGGAAGTGCCACAGGGCTTCAGAGGGCACGCAGTGAGGCTGCCACCTGGAAAGTGGTATCCAGCCAGTGGCCCCTGATGCATCTTCTCCCAGCAGCCCATTCAGACCACTACAGAGAGGTGGAAAGTGGAGAAAACTTACCACTCAGAATGGATGGCCAGAATCTCTGCTATTTCTAAGACAGAGGAATTGGATTGAGAAAAATATATGGAGAATTTACCTCTTGAATCAAAGGACACCTGACAAAGAAAATACTTTGAACCTCCCCCAACTACTTGTCTCTGACTCATAGATATTATGATAACTGATATATTTGGTTTTGCTTCTGTTGGCATGTTTAATGCTTTAAAAAATATTTCCGTGTTGCTTCTGATGTTTTCTGTCCCTTTTCTTTAAAGATTTTATATTTTCCTTTTTTTTTTTTGAGACAGGGTCTCTATCACTCAGACAACATGCTGTGCTAAGATCATCATGGCTCACTGCAGCTGTGACCTCCTGGGCTCAAG
>NW_016110101.1:0-2608 GCF_001604975.1 Cebus imitator | reverse complement strand
GCCTGGCCCTGCTTAACCTTGATCACAACATTCCTCTCTGCTTGCCTGTGCATGAGTTATTTATGTGCCTGTCTGTCTCCCCGCTGAAGTGCAAATCCCTGCGACGCCCTCACACAGCCCTCTGGTCTTCGAAGCCAGCCTGCTGTAAAAATCACAACAGCAACAGCAGTCAATTTATTACACCCTGGAGATGCTCTCACACAGATGATCTCCACTAACGAGTCCAGCGTGTCAATGTAGAAAATATGCTTGCTGAACTAGATCTCACTGAATATAAGGAAAAACAAACTGCCCATCCCCAACTGTCTTTCCTATTGACTTGTCGCGTATCTGAAATCCTGCTGAACGTGCACTGAAGAACATGAACTGCTACAGAGGGCCAACCTTTTCCGTCACTATCAGCCGTTCAAACCTCCAAAGAAGACTGGGTGTGGTGCTCACACCTGTAGTCACAGTGCTTTGAGAGGCTGAGGTGAGAGAACTGCTTGACACCAGGAGTTCAAGACCAGCGTGAGCAACATGGCAAAACCCTATCTCTACAAAAAATAAATAATTGGGCAGGTATAGTGGCTTGCACTGATAGTCCCAGCTACCAGGGAGGCTGAGGCAGGAGGACCATTTGAAGTGAATAGACCCAGTGCTATGGCCTGAATTTTTGTGTCCCCACAAAATTCCTATGTTGAAATCCTAACCCAGGCTGCGTGTGGAGGCTCACGTCTGTAATCCCAGCACTTTGGAGGCCACGGTGGGTAGATCACCTGAGGTCAGGAGTTCTAGACTAGCCTGGCCAACATGGTGAAACCCCATATCTACTAAAAACACAAAAATCAGCCAGATGTGGTGATGCATGCCTGTAATACCAGCTACTCCGGAGGCTGAGGCAGGAGAATCTCTTGAACCTGGGAGGTGGAGGTTGCAGTGAGCCAAGATTGTGCCACTGCACTCCAGCCTGGGCAACAAGAGCGAAACTCCGACTCAAAAAAAAAAAAAAAAAAAAAAGAAAGTGGTAACACAGATATGCTGGTAAACCTGGTCGCCTCCAAGGAGGGACCTTAGAGCCTGGAGAGCAGTCACTGCTTTAGACTCTTTTGAATGAGAACCACGTGACTCTGTTATATTTTTATTTTATTTTTTGAGACAGAGTCTCGCTGTGTCACCCAGGCTGCAGTGCAATGATGCAATCTGGGCTCACTGCAACCTCTGCCTTCCAGGTTCAAGTGATTCTCCTGCCTCAGCCTCCCGAGCAGCTGCAATTATAGGCACCCACCGCCACACCTGGCTAATTTTTTTATTTTTAGTAGAGACAGGGTTTCACCATGTTGGCCAGCCTGGTCTCAAACTCCTGACCTCAGGTGATCCACCTGCCTTGGCCTCCCAAAGCGCTGGGATGACAGGCGTGAGCCACTGCGCCCGGTTAGGGATTTTCCAGTGAGTCCCGATTCCTCGTCTGTAAGATAGGAGTAATCATCATACCATGTTGAAGGGTTGTTGCAAAAATGATATGAGCTTGTGTCTAGGAAGCCCTCGCCCGTGTTCAGCATCTCCTCCCCTCCCAGCGTCCTCCCCGGCGTCCTCCGAGCACATGCCTGTCAAACCCCTGCACTCTCTCCTCTAAGCCTCATAGCAAACCCTGTGGAACTGGCCAACCCCACTTTAGAGATGAGGAAGAAGAGGCTCAGGGTAGGAAAGTGAATGTGTCCAAGGTGGCGCATGCAGGAAGTGGCAGAGGCCAGGCCTTCCTTGTGCCTTCAGATCCTGGCGTCCACTGCCCTCCTAAGCAATCCCCTGTCCCCCACAGCCTCTCCCTCCTCCACACCACCCCTGCTCCCTTCCCAACACAGCCCTTCCCCTGCCCAGGAGACCAGGGGCTTCTCATGGCATATCAAGTATCCTTCAAACTGCTCACCCCAGCCGTGAACGCCTTCCCCACTGCGATCCCCTCCAGCCTTTTCCAGCGTTATACACTGCCCTGCGCACTCACTCATACAGACCCCTGTGTTCCTGACCATGTGTCCTCCAAACACACCCTTTCTTTCCTCACCTCAGAGCCTTCTCGCAGCTGTGCCCCTAGCTGGACTGCCCTGCCTCCATCTCTACCCCAAACCTGCCCATGCCCAGCCCACACTGCCCTTACAATCTGTCCCAGGCCTCCCAAGTCCGCGCAGGGTTTGTACGACGCTTTGCTTAATGTTTTTTGGTAGTGGTGGTGGTGGTGGTTTTCTATTTTTTTTTTTTTTTGAAACAGTCTCGCTCTGTCACCCAGGCTGCAGTGCCGGGGTGCAATCTCAGCTCACTGCAACCTCCGCCTCCTGGGTTCAAGCAATTTTCCTGCCTCAGCTTCCAGAGTAGCTGGTACAACAGGCACCTGCCACCACGCTCTGCTAATTTTTTTCTATTTTTAGTAGAGTGGGGTTTCACTGTGTTGCCCAGGTTGGTCTCGAACTCATGACCTTAGGTGATTGACCCACCTCGGCCTCCCAAAGTGCTGGGATTACAGGCCTGAGCCACTGTGCCTGGCCCTGCTTAACCTTGATCACAACATTCCTCTCTGCTTGCCTGTGCATGAGTTATTTATGTGCCTGTCTGTCTCCCCGCTGAAGTGCAAAGA
>NW_016110100.1:0-2608 GCF_001604975.1 Cebus imitator | reverse complement strand
TTTTTTTTTTTTTGAGAGGGAATTTTGCTCTGCTGCCCGGAGTGAAGTGTTGTGATCTTGGCTCACTGCAACTTCCACCTCCGGATTCAAGTCATTCTCTACCTCCGCATCCCGAGTAGCTGGCATTACAAGGACTTGACACCACGCCCGGCTAACTTTTGTATTTTTAGTAGAAATGGGATTTCGCCATGTTGGCTCGGCTGGTCTCGAACTGTTAACCTCAGGTGATCCCCCTGCCTACGCCTCCCAAAGTGCTGGGATTACGGCCTAGGATTTACTACTTTTTTTCATAATGCGGAAAAACTACATTCCCCATGATGCCCCAGATCCGGAAGGAAGTGAGACGCACACTTCCCGTGATTGCTTATAGACCGGAAGCCGGGGCCTTAGTTCTCTTTCCCATCTTGCAAGGTAAGAACGGTGGGCCTCTGTGCAAGACTCGAGTTCAGCACTCCCAATCCTTCGCCATCCGAACCTAGAGGGCATCCAGTCGCCACTTACAGGGGTCCGACATACCCACGGCTAACTGAGAGGCCTTCCAGGCACTTCAGTTTTTGCCGTTTGGGTTTGCGGCGGCGCACTGTAGAATGCCGTAGTGTCTTCCACCGGCCGTTCGCCAGTCTCTTGGGCTGGGGGGAACGAGGCCCTTTCGAGGACCCGTAGCGGACTGGTGGGTTAGAGGAAGCGGGACGACGGTAGGTGCACCGAGTTCCCGTCTCCTGGGTTCCAGAAAATGACACTGAGCTAGTCTCAGCCACGTTGGGGTTCCGGACTGAAGCCAAAAGATTTCACGTCTCCCAGCGTCCGCGGCCGGAAGTGGCCTCTTGGTCTTTGCGTTCTTTTTCTGTTTGGGTTCAATTTGGGCTGATTGTGTTTGTGTCCGCAATTCCTAAACCAAGTTTCTTGAAAAGAGACGATGGTCTTAAGGGTTAAGACGAAAGATACTGAAAGTAAAGGGTTTCAAGTTCTAGTTTTGCTCCTTCCTGCTTGTGGACACATTCAGCATCTAAGTTTTCTAATTCGCAAAACAGTGGTAAAAAATAACGACAGTACCTGACCTCTCAATATTTGGCAAAAACCTAATAAGTGTGAGATATCAGTTCAAAGCCTCAAAAAAAAGAGCTTACAGTGTATTGGGGAGACAGCCCCCAAGTGAACCATAGTGAAGACTGGAGTGGAATGGGTAGAATTGAGAGGAAGGGTTATATCTTATCGCGGGAGGGATTGTAGTCTGGGGAGTCCAGCCCATCCATGTGCAGTTGGATTATTGCCTTGTTAAGAGATGATTGTAAAGTGCCTTTTTTTATCTACAAAAAATATTTATAGATGGCGGGTGAAAAAGTTGAGAAGCCGGATACTAAAGAGAAGAAATCTGAAGCCAAGAAGGCTGATGCCGGTAGCAAAGTGAAAAAGGGTAACCCCAAGGCTAAAAAGTCCAAGAAGGGGAAGCCCCATTGCAGCCGCAATCCTGTTCTTGTCAGAGGAATTGGCAGGTATTCCCGATCTGCCATGTATTCCAGAAAGGCCATGTACAAGAGGAAGTACTCAGCGGCTAAATCCAAGGTAAGGGAAGAGGGGACCACTGACCATTATGTCTTAACCTTAATTGGCACCCTCTAATCGTTGATGTATTTGTGTCCTTGTAGATTGAAAAGAAAAAGAAGGAGAAGGTTCTTGCAACTGTTACAAAACCAGTTGGTGGTGACAAAAACGGCGGTACCCGGGTGGTTAAACTTCGCAAAATGGTAAGATGTGGGGACAGTAAATTAGATGTTCGGTTGATGATTGAATACTGTGAAGGTGTTTTTGAATACTTAGGTACTGTAAGTTTCTGCTTACCAGAGTTTGTAGCAGAAAGTAAAGGGCTCTGAGTTTGCAACTTGGCTTCAACATTTACTGTTAATCTTAAATAATTTAAATTACTCTTCTGTGTTTTGTTGTTGGCATGTAAAATGGGAATAAGGAGGCTGGGGTAGTGGCTCAGGCCTGCAATCCCAGTACTTTGGGAGGCTGAGGTGGGTGGGATCACCTGAGGTCAGGAGTTGGAGACTAGCCTGGCCATCATAGTGAAACCCTGTCTCTACTAAAAATACAAAAAAAAGTTAGCTGGGCGTGGTGGCAGGTGCTTATAATTCCAGCTACTCGGGAGGCTGATGCAGGAGAATCACTTGAACCAGGTTGCATTGAGCCGAGATTGTGCCATTGCACTCCAGCCTGGGCAACAAAAGCAAAACTGTCCCAAAAAACAAAAATAATATTTTAAAGGATTTTTTTCATAAAAAGAAGAAAGTAATTAATTAAAAAATAAAATGGAAATGAGGCTGGGCATGGTGGCTTATGCTTATAATCCCAGCATTTTGGGAGGCCAAGGCGGATGGATCACGAGGTCAAGAGATCGAGACCACCCTGGTCTACATGGTGAAACCCCGTCTCTACTGAAAATACAAAAAAAATTAGCTGGGTGTGGTGGTCTGCGTCTGTAGTCCCAGCTACGTGGGAGGCTGAGGCAGTAGAATTGCTTGAACCCGGGAGGCAGAGGTTGCGGTGAGCCAAGATCGCGCCATTACACTCCAGCCTGGGTAACGAGGGAAACTCCGTCTCAAAAAAA
>NW_016110099.1:0-2612 GCF_001604975.1 Cebus imitator | reverse complement strand
AGAGAGAGAGAGAGAAACCTGGGAGAGAAGCTTCAGAGCCAGACTCTGGGGGTACAGAGGACTTCACCAACATTCACAGAGACCACAGATTCCCACTCAGAGAGCAGGAAGGCCATGTTTCCTGAGCAAAACTTTGTGAGAGCTGTGGGGAGCCTTTCCAATGGAGGATGCCTGTGGCATCTAGGGAGACTCTCTGACATGGTTTGGCTCTGTGTCCCCAGCTAAATCTCATCCCAAATTGTAATCCCCAAGGGAGGGACCTGGTGGGAGGTGATTGGATCATGAAGGCAGATTTCCCCCATGCTGTTCTCATTATAGTGAGTGAGTTCTCCTGAGATCTGATGGTTTAAAAGTGTCTGAAAGTTCCTCCCCTCACCCTCTCCCTCCTACAACCATGTAAGATGTATCTCACTTCCTCTTTGCCTTCTGCCATGATTGTAAGTTTCCTGAGGCCTCCCCAGCTATGAGGAACTGTGAGTCAATTAAACCTCTTTTTATAAGTTACCCAGTCTCAGATAGTTCTTTAGAGCAGTGTGAAAACAGACTAATCTGCCCTCCATGAACTAAGAAAAAACACCTGCTGGCATTCAAGACCCTTATACAATGGTTGAAATCTCCAAATTAGTAAATTCATTAATTGGAAACCACTTTTGGCATTGCTGAGTCTATAAAAGAAACTAAAATGACTAGGGCTATTTTCTTTATATTTTAAAAATTATGGCCAGGGTTCTTTTATGTGTATGTTGGGCGGGGGTAGGGAGGATGACAGTAAAATCACAGGAAGTGTAGTGGATGAACCTTTCTAAATAAATCATTTTAATAATTTCAGCTGCTCCATTAAACTAACTTTGGCCTAAGACTGCCTGCATACTTTGAGCTACCAAAGAGAAAACTGCAAGCGAACTCAGTATGTAAACAAACTGCAACTTATCTTAGCAGTATATTCTCTTAGGAGAGAGATTGGATGAGACAAGTTGCTGAGTCTCAGCCAATCATGGCAGCCAAGCATCAGCCAATCACAGGCTGCCGACTGTCGAGATCCTGTCCATGCCTAATTACCTGATCACATCACCCTCAAATAAATAAGGTGAACACCAAACTGTAACCAATCAAGCTACTTCTTCTGTAGGGTTCTTCCTTTTTCTTTTTCTTTTTCTTTTTTTTTTTTTTTTTTTGAGACAGAGTCTCACTCTGTTACCCAGGCTGGAGTGCAGTGGCACAATCTCGGCTCACTGCAATCTCTGCCTCCCAGGTTCAAGCAATTCTCGCAGACTCAGCCTCCTGAGTAGCTGGGACTACAGGCACCTGCCACCATGCCTGGCTAATTTTTGTATTTTTAGTAGAGACAGGGTTTTGCCATGTTGGCCAGGCTGATCTTGAACTCATAACCTCAAGTGATCCACCCACCTCAGCCTCGCAAAGTGCATCAGTGATATTTTTAATTCTTTTTTAAAAAAGATTAACCTACTTGAGGGTGGAGCTTGGGAGGAGGGAGAGGAGCAGGAAAAATAACTTGGGTACTAGGCTTAGCACCTGGGTGATGGAATAATCTGTACAACAAACCCCTATACCTATATAACAAACCTACATGTGTACACCCAAACCTAAAAGTTAAAAAAACAGATGCATTGCACTCAAGTTTACACCATCCTCTTCTGAATGATGTGCTAATTATTATTGATTTGAGAAAGTAACCATCAGATTGGATCTAGTTTCCAAAAGCTTTGATGAGGCACTTTCTGTGGCAGCTGTTTAAACTGTGAATGTGAATTGGGCTCAGGCTCAGAATATCTTCCTACCATGGAGCTAGGAATGAGCTCTTTCCAATCCCCCCAAATAGAGTGTTTTTTGCTTGTTTGCTTTTGAGATGGAGTCTCACTCTGTTGCCCAGGCTGGAGTGCAGTGGCATGATCTCAACTCACTGTAGTCTCTGTGATTTGGGTTCAAGAGATTCACCTACCTCAGCCTCTTTAGTAGCAGGGATTAGAGGCGCCTGCCACCATGCCCACCTAATTTTTGTATTTTTAGTAGAGATAGGGTTTCACCATATTGGCCAGGCTGGTCTCGAACTCCTGACCTCAGGCTATCCACCTGCCTCACCCTCCCAAAGTGCTGGATTACAGGCGTGAGCCACCGTGCCTGGCCCTAGATGGAGATTTGATTTCCTTACTGTATATTCCTTTTGGAGAGCAAGTTTCTCAAGTTGTGTTTAAACAGTCTTTGTCACACAAGCCAATACACGTGTGATAAGTCCTGTCTGCCACACACTATGTGCTTCCTGCAGGAAGCCCCACAGTACCCAGTACAAACCCCAAGAACCAAGAAGCTTCCCCCCGTGATCTTTCTGGTTGCTGTGCAGAGGCTCTCAGGGTAGAAGGGGCCGTGCACTACCTCTAGGTGCACCTCATTTAACATCCCTGAGAACATGAGTGGAGCAAAACAGCCAAGAGAGAAACATGGGCCGGGCGTGGTGGCTCAAGCCTGTAATCCCAGCACTGTGGGAGGCCGAGGCAGGTGGATCACGAGGTCAAGAGATCGAGACCATCCTGGTCAACATGGTGAAACCCCGTCTCTACTAAAAATACAAAAAATAGCTGGGCATGGTGGCGTGT
>NW_016110098.1:0-2622 GCF_001604975.1 Cebus imitator | reverse complement strand
GATATCTTAAATTCATAGCTTGCTGGATTTCATAAACAGAACATTCTGGTCATCAGTACCTAGATGAAGAAGCAGAACACGTCAGGAACCCAGACAGCCTCTCCAGGCCCATTTGTCAAGGAATTTGTAACAGCATAAATGGATTTTACCCGTTTTTCTACTTTATGTAAATGGAATCATAGCGTATTATGGTAGCTGGACCACAGATTTCTCCATTCCTGTATGTGTGACCCCCCTTTGCAGTGTGACTTCTACTCATGGAGAGGTAGGGTCTATTTTCACACCCTTGAATCTGGGCTGGCCTTCTGACTTGTGGTGTGATCAATAGAATGCAGAGGAACGGACACGATACAGCTCCTGAGGCTGGGCCCTTACAACCCTTGCCTGTTACAACCTTTAGCTTTAAGACTCTGCAGCTTCTCCTTTCACTCTCTTGGAATGCTGCCCTCAGACTGCCGTGTAAGGAAAGTGGTCTAGGCCACCTGGGAAAGAACGGAGCATTGCCAGAACGAGATCACGTGAGGGTACCTCAGACCTTCCCACCCAGCCAAATCTGCAGCTGAATGCAGCCTTATGAGTCAACTGAGGTGAAATCAGAAGAGAAATTACACAGCTATTCCATCTTCTCATGAGAAGTAACCAGTCTGTTATTTTAAGACATTAAGTTTTGGGTTCTAACCTTATTATGCATTGAAACGAGTACAGATTAGTGAAACGGGCATGTACTCTTATTTTTGGTCAGTCTTCTCTTGCTCAACATGTTTATAAGATTGTTCCATATTGCTGCATGTAGTTCAATACCATTAACTCTTGTGCTGTATACTATTCCATTGCATTAAAATATTGTAATTTACCCATTTAACTATTGATGGACATTTGGGGACAGTTTCTAGTTTGAGATTCTTACAAATAGTGCTGCTATGAACATCCTAATATAACTCTTTTGGTGAACATCTGCAATACCTGTGTTTATTACGTAACTAGCAGAGGACTTGCTGGGCTTTACATAGGGGAATTCACATGATCAGTTTTAGTAGATATTGTCAATTTTCCAAAGAGGTTGTACCAATTTACTTCCCACAAGCTGTGCAGAAGCGTTAGTGGAGTGTCAGCTGTTCCATGCCCTTGGCAACACTTTGTGCCCTTGACCTTTACAACCCTCTATGTTAAAGATGAGTGTGTAGATGTTGAAGAGTGCACCAGGGGAATGTTTGCTCCAGAGCCAATCACAGAAGGAAGCTGGGCCAGCTAGTTTTGGCATCTACCTTCTCCCTGACAGCTCCAGTGAAGAAGCCGGATTTTAACAATAAAACCTTATACGTGTACAGTGCCCTATATTTTACATACTACTTTCACAATCATAACCTCATCTGATTCTTCCAGTAAAACAACACTCTAATAAAGGCAACATGGAGATTATTACCTGTGTTCTACAGAGAAGAAAAAGTGACTTGCCCAGGGTCACAGTGTGTGCAGAGCCCAGATGGAAGCTCAGGTCTTTGACGTGCAGATTGGCTCTGGCCACCAAGGCTCCCTCTGGCATCGTCCCAGTGGTAGTGGGCATGAAGGCTGAGGGGAGCTGGGCAGCTAGAAGGTGTTTGCATCTATGGAATAAGGAACATGGGTTTAAACATCATGGAAGGAAGGAACATACAGCCCATTTCCAGATGTTATCTCTCCAGGGTCTGGAACATAGCATCCTGCCATTCAAGATCCTACAGACAGCAAATTGAAAATCCCAGCTTTGGGCAGGGCATCATGGCTCACACCTGTAATACCAGCACTTTGGGAGGCCAAGGTGGGAGGATCACATGAGGTCAGGAGTTCGAGACCAGTATGGCCAACAAGATGAAAACCCATATCTACTAAAAATATAAAAATTAGCTGGGCGTGGTGGTGTGTGCCTATAATCCTAGCTACTTGGGAGGCTGAGGCAGGAGAATTGCTTGAACCCAGGAGGCAGAGGTTGCCATGAGCTGAGATCACGCCACTGCACTCCAACCTGGGCCACAGAGCGAGACTCCATCTCAAAAAAAAAAAAAAAAAAAAAAAAAAAAAAAAAGAAAAAGAAAAGAAAAGAAATGCAGTAGACTGCTACTTGTTTTCCTGAAATCGACACATTTCCTTGGCACAGGCTGCCCAGCTAAGAGACTGCATTCCCAGCTAGGCAGGCCATGAGAATCAGTGCTTGCCAGTAGATTGTGAGTGGAAGTAATGTGTGTAACTTCTACCTTATTAGTTTGCAAGAAATGTGCTTGTCCGAGACTACCCCTCTGATCCCTCTCCGCTAGCTGGAACGCAGACTGCCAGCAACAGCTTCAACTCTCAATGAGGACAAGATGATGGCACAGCAAGAGAGAAGAAAGCAAGGGCCCCGAGTAACATTGAGGAGATGAGCTCCTCCACCAGCCTGATGGATGCGACTGTGACTGGAAAGGGAAATGAACTGCATTCTTTTAATACCACTATATAACCTCTAACGTTCAATTCAAGTATAGTCATCATATAAAAAGTTTCAGATATCTTAAATTCATAGCTTGCTGGATTTCATAAACAGAACATTCTGGTCATCAGTACCTAGATGAAGAAGCAGAACACGTCAGGAACCCAGACGGTCTCTCA
>NW_016110097.1:0-2622 GCF_001604975.1 Cebus imitator | reverse complement strand
AGACGGGGTTTCAGCGTGTTGACCAGGATGGTCTCGATCTCTTGACCTCGTGATCCACCCGCCTTGGCCTCCCAAAGTGCTGGGATTACAGGCTTGAGCCACCGCACCCAGCCTGCAATTAGTTTTTCATTTTAATATCTATAAGTATTCAGGCAATCAGACAGCTTGATAAAGTTAAGCCAAGTACAGTTTTTCTAGGAGTGGTTAATTGATGGGAGAAGTGGCCAAATCATCACTGTGCGTGGGCGTGAGCATGCTTGAGAGTGGCAAGGAAGGGTCGTTGGGTAGAGCGTGCTGTGAGGGAATGAGGCGGGAATCCCCCGTGGTGGGATTGGGTCATTTCTTTCTTCTTCCATGCAAAATCGATATTTTTTAGTGTGGATTTCTGAGTGTGTGAGTGATGAAAAAATAGGACACGTGCCCTGACCCAGTGGCAGCTATTGCCTTCACGTGGCTGAAGTGCCTTGTGTTCTAGGACGTTACTGGACAGACAGCCAGTATTAGTATTATTATCTGCTTTTGGTCCTTGTGAGCACAGCACTAAGATGAGAAATGACTGGCAGAATTTTGGCTTAAAGGCTAGTAGATGTAATAAATGGAATGCAGTTAGTATTTCAACATAATCCCATAATTTGATTCAGGTCAAAGAAAATCATTTTAACCAAAACTTCTATTACAGAAGACAATCTTCTAGGAATTATGAAATTTGTGTCTCCGGATCAGCTCATTTAAGAAAAATAATGCTGTTCAAATGTGTGAAGGCTGTCAAAGTTAAAGATTTATTGTATAGTTTTACGTTTGCTGAGTTTTCAATGCTCATAAATTTGAGTATAAGAAAATTGTTACTCTAAAAGTAATAGACACAAAAATAAAAAATAAATAGCTGTGTGTTGTTATCAGGCTAGCTAGGTGTTATGCATCTGTGATTCTAAGGCTTTTTGGCAGTGTTTGGTTCATGGAGGTCTGTTAAGACCAGCTTGTGAGCCTTGATGTTTCAGAGCAGGTTATATCCTATGGTGTGAAAGATGCAGTTATTACCAAGAGTTACAAAAAGTGAGGATGGGAGGATGGTACGCTGAATAGAGTTTTAAGTAAGTTTAAGAAAGTTGAAGAAAGCACATACCACATTGCTATTTTCTTCCTTAAAGTTTCAAGAAAAATTTAAAAAGTACTTTCAGACATAGAAGACATGCAGTTAACAGATTTCACAGTCAAGCACCTGTTAGATCAAGTCAAGTGCTGTCTTTGGATGTATACTACAAGGCATTAGCCAGGTGCAGTGGCTCATGCCTGTAATACTAGCAGTTTGGGAGGCCAACGTAGGGTTATCACCTGAGATTAGGAGTTTGAGACCAGTCTGGCCAACATGGCAAAACCCTGGTTCAACTAAAAATACAAAAATTTAGCCGGGCATGGTGGCACATGCCTGCAGTCCCAGCTACTCAAAAGACTGAGGTGGGAGAATAGCTTGAACCCAGGAGATGAAGATTGCAGTGAGCCAAGTTTGCGTCACAGCACTCCAGCCTAGCCCACAGAGCAAGACTCCATCTCAAAAAAAAAGACAATATTAGCCTATTCAAATAATAAGAATGCAATTTTGATCATAACAATTTATTGTTCCTTGTCGCAGGAACTACTGATTTCTCTTCATAAACATATAAACCTGATCAGTGAGAGATCTGCATCACTGCATTAATGATTGATGTCAGTCATTCTTAATTAAGTCATCCAGGTCATTTGCTGGAAGACTGGCTGCCTGTTAGCCCTCAAAAAGATCCTTTTCTTAGTGAATATCATTGCAAAGTGAAACAGGAAAGAGTGGGAAGGTACAGCCTGTAGGCTAGCTTGCGATTCACCATGAAACCCGTCATGAAAAGGACACATGTATCATTAATTATAGCCCCATTGATCAAGACCCCGCTCTCTAGGGAAGAAGCCATTTTTTTTCTCCTGCCTGAGAGATATAAAGTGATCCTCCATAAGTATCTTTAGCCTTCCCTTGAAGGAGGATGAAGTTGGCCTTGATGGTAATTGATTGCTGGTTGACTTAAGGGAATTTGGCTGTCAGAGAGATATCCTTCCCCCCTCACTGCTTTCTCAGAGAGTTGTTAATGAATATTAAATGAATTAATATATGGAAATAATAAATAGAACTTAGTAAATCTCAGTGAATTTTAGCCACTGTTACTGCTCCTGTGAACCTCAAGTATAAAATCAGAAATGTGACTATGAACAGTAGTGAACTAGCCTTTTTATGCGGGCATATTCTTTCATTTCTCTTGGATAAATACCAAGTATTAGAATGCCTAGAACGGATGATAAGTCATGCTTCACTTATTTTTTTTTTTGAGACGGAGTTTTGCTCTTGTTACCCAGGCTGGAGTGCAATGGCGTGATCTCGGCGCACCGCAACCTCCGCCTCCTGGGTTCAGGCAATTCTCCTGTCTCAGCCTCTTGAGTAGCTGGGATTACAGGCGCGCGCCACCATGTCCAGCTAATTTTTTGTAGTTTTAGTAGATACGGGGTTTCACCGTGTTGACCAGGATGGTCTCGATCTCTTGACCTCGTGATCCACCCGCCTCGGCCTCCCAAAGTGCTGGGATTACAGGCGTGAGCCACCGC
>NW_016110096.1:1459-2638 GCF_001604975.1 Cebus imitator | reverse complement strand
CACCCCGTCCCTCCTCCAGTGGAGACTCCAGGCCACCCCGTCCCTCCTCCAGTGCAGACTCCAGGCCACCCCGTCCCTCCTCCAGTGGAGACTCCAGGCCACCCCGTCCCTCCTCCAGTGCAGACTCCAGGCCACCCCGTCCCTTCCCCGGCCGAGACTCCAGGCCCCCCCGTCCCTCCTGCAGTGGAGACTCCAGGGCACCCCGTCCCTCCTGCAGCGGAGACTCCAGGCCCCCCCGTCCCTCCTCCAGTGGAGACTCCAGGCCCCCCCGTCCCTCCTCCAGTGGAGACTCCAGGTCACCCCGTCCCGCCCCCAGTGGAGATTCCAGGCCACCCCGTCCCTCCTGCAGTGGAGACTCCAGGCCACCCTGTCCCTCCTCCAGTGGAGACTCCAGGCCACCCCGTCCCTCCCCCAGCCGAGACTCCAGGCCACCTGCAGCTCCTGGTGGTCTTTCTGGGGAGCACCCACCCGCTCTGTGCTGCCTCAGACCTCAAAGACTTCCACAACACCCTCCGCCCCACAATTCAGCTCTCTGCCTGTCCCCTTCTGTCCACCGCGCCAATCACCTTCTAGCGTCTGGGGCTTAAAACCTGGACGGCAGGTTGGTTGCTGCAGCAAACCACCATGCCACGTGCATACCTGTCACACACCTGCACGTTCTACACGTATGTCCCAGAACTTACACTAAAATACAAACAAAAACACATCCTATACAGCTGGTGTCTAACTGAGTTTCGCTCTTGTAGCCCAGGCTGGAGTGCGGTGGTGTGATCTCCGCTCACCGCAACCTCTGCCTCCTGGGTTCAAGCGATTCTCCTGCCTCAGCCTCCCAATTAGCTGGGATTACAGGCACGTGACACCATGCCTGGCTAATTTTTGTATTTTTAGTAGAGACGGGGTTTCACCATGTTGACGAGGCTGGTCTCGAACTCCTGACCTGAGGAGATCCACCTGCCTCACCCTCCCACAGTGCTGGGATTACACATGTGAGCCGCTGAGCCCAGCTGAGATCTGATGGCTTTATAAAGGGCAGTTTCTCTGCACACACTCTGTTGCCTACCGCCATATAAGACATGCCTGTCCTCCTCCTTGACTTCCACCATGATGGGGAGGCCTCCCCAGCCACGTGGAACTGTGAGTCCATTAAATCTTTTTCTCTTTCTCTCTTTTTTTTTTTTT
>NW_016110096.1:0-823 GCF_001604975.1 Cebus imitator | reverse complement strand
AAAAAAAAAAAAAAAAAAAGGGTCTCAGTATCTTTCCCAGGCTGGGCTGCTGACATGTCAATATTGGTCTTCCAGCCTCTGGAACTGTGGGACAACTGGGTTTTGAGCCAGCCAGTTAGTGGAAATTCGTAACAGCCCCAGAAATGAACACAGAACCTGTTCCATCCCTAAGACGATTACTTAGGGCTCATGACTGCTGAGCAGATTGGCTTGGGATGAGTTCTACACCCGCTGACACAAGGGTTCATGGAGACTATTTAGGGGTGCAGAGAGGCACGCAAGAAGCCAGGGAATTCCCACGCGCTTCCTGATCCCCTAATAAGCTTAATGGAAATTTCTGGAGCGACCTGTGTTTGTTTCATTAGTGGAAAGCTGGCAGGGAGCTTCAGGCAGCAGCTGTGAGCAGGTGGCTGGCAGGGTGTCACCAGCGTGGTAGCAGGCTCCGTGAGCCCTGAAGCAAACGTTGCAGGGACTCCGGACGCCACGGCTGGATTGCAGAGAACATGAGTTCCTCGGAGGATCACGGCTATCGCCTCCTCACTGACTACGCAAACGGCTTCATGGTGTCACAGGTAGGACATTGCTGCAAATAGATGCTGGACACACAGGCTCAGTGCTGCAAAGAAACATCAGCACCGAGGCAAAGAATCTCTCCGCAATGCAATTTTTACTTGCCGGGCTGCAGGGAGGGGACCCTCACGGGCCATCGAGCCACGAGAGCACAATGAACAAAGGAAAACACACACATGTATCCCTGACGCGCGTGGGGTCGTCCTTCCTGCCGTGTCTGAGCTCCGTGGGCTGGAGCCAGACCTCACCATCT
>NW_016110095.1:1504-2646 GCF_001604975.1 Cebus imitator | reverse complement strand
CCCAGCTAATTTTTTTTATTTTTAGTAGAGACGGGGTTTCACCGTGTTGACCAGGATGGTCTCGATCTCTTGACTTCGTGATCCGCCCGCCTCGGCCTCCGAAAGTGCTGGGATTACAGGCTTGAGCCACCGCGCCCGGCCTTAATGTCTTTCTCTTTTCATGGTTTTCCAGTTACTTTAGATTTTCCAGGAACTCGTCTGGAGTGTCTGGAATCCTTTATATATAAATAAATAAATAAATAAATAAATAAATAAATAAATAAATAAAGGATACTGATGATTGGCGGTTTGAGGGGCAGAGCTTCCACACCTTCTCTAGGTGCCTCACCCTCCTAACACTGCCACTTGGTTAGCAACCTGAAAGCTCATCAAATATTATTGATTGTTTATAGTGCCTAATGTCCAGCTGCGCCCCTCCACACCTTTTCTGGAGGTTGGTGAATGTAGCTGAAAGCTGCAACTCTCTAATCCTAAAATCACTTGGTCTTTCTGGTGACTGGCCCCACCCTGAGATTATCTAAAGGCTTCCACCCAAAATTACCTTATTAGCATAAACTCAGGTATTATTAAAAGGGTACTTTATGAGTAACAAAAGACACTCCTATCAGGAAATTCCAAGGGCCTCAAGGGGCTCTGACAGTAATGGGAGACAAAAGCCAAATATTACTATTATACTATTAGTGTAACCTGGAAGTAAAATAATATGGATAATGTCACTGCTGGGCTTTTATTTTTATTTTATTTTATTTTTTAAGATAAAGTCTTGCTCTGTCAGTCGGGCTGCAGTGCAGTGGAGCAATCTCGGCTCACTGCAACCTTCACCTCCTGGGTTTAAGCAATTCTTATGCCACAGCCTCCTGAGTAGCTGGGATTACAGGCATTGGGCCACCACGTCTGGCTAATTTTTGTATTTTTAGTAGGAATGGGTTTTTGCCATGTTAATCAGGCTGACTTCAGGTGATCCACCCACCTCAGCCTCCCAAAACACTGGGATTACAGGTGTGAGCGCCATCATATCCAGCCACACTGCTGGGGTTTTTAAAAAGCATAAAATTGGGGCCGGGCGCGGTGGCTCAAGCCTGTAATCCCAGCACTTTGGGAGGCCGAGGCGGGTGGATCACGAGGTCAAGAGATCGAGACCA